>NW_015505951.1:614902-619469 GCF_001515645.1 Sinocyclocheilus grahami
GACAGGTCGTCAAAGTCAATGTCGTCCGATGTGTTGGCGTTCGCTCCGAAAGAGGAGGCTGGGAAAGTGTCGGGAACAGACGGAAGTTCAGGAAGGGTAGAGTTGTCATAGAACTGAGCAGACGGGGCTGGGCCTGGAGAGAAAACACACATTTAGAAAGAAAAATCTCGTAATATAAAAAAAAAATCATATTAGGACAGCGCACATACCTGGGATGACCTGGGAAGAATTAGAGGGTTTGACAGACAACTCATCGATCTTAAAAAACACATGAAAACATGTTAACATTTCATACATATACGGCAACTACTGCAAATAATCTATAATGCTGTGCTGATACTGTGAAGGATTAGAATTATGAGACGTGCATTGTGAGTTAGAACAGACCACCGTAGTGAGTGAATGTACTTCATATTTGCACACCTGGGGTCTCATTTATAAAGGCGCGCACAGAACAATCCTAAATGTTAAAGTATAACAATTTCCACAATGTTCCTATAAAACTAAATTCTTAAACGTCCATACACACAAAGAAATTGAAACACTTGCTAAATGCATCACTTTATAAATTGCAGTTTACCTTAAATTCAAATGTAATATGAACAAGCAGATGATCGCAGCTGATCTACAGAACAGCCATAAATATCCCTATATCCTTGTTTTTTTGTTTTAGGAATTTATAGAATTCCAGGAAATTATATACAATTAATTAATTAATTGCAGTGACATAATTATCAAAAAACAGCTGCTAATTTTCACATATAATTTTAATGCATATTGTGATTGTCTGTGTATCTTTACATTTTCATGATCAATGTTGGATTATTTTAATTACTGATATATGGGTGTACAAAAAAATCTGTACACATGCTCTTCAATTGGCTAAGTATAAAAATGCTTTTTGCAGTTTTTGGCTTTTTTAAACTCAGAAATCCATGGAATTTAGGATTAAATCTGATCGTATTGTGCATTTTATAGATGAGGCCCCTGTTGTCAATAGGAAGGTTTCGTGTTGAGGATTTGTTGGGGTAAATGCTTCAAGGTGAATGTCACGAAAAGTAAAATCAAAAGAAAAAATATTGCATTTTTGTATAAAGACAATGAAACATTTTGTGTGATAATATTTTCCATGACAATTCATATTTTTGGTCTCATTTTTAATAATAATAACAATGTATTACTGATCCAAATGAAATGCTTCAGTTTCTTTATGCAAAATACTACTTTTTTTCTTTTCATTTTGCCAGACATGTTCTTTCTTGACAACTCATATGAGATTCACCTTTTTAATATATATTTGTGTGCACATTTTCACATATAACATGTCTACTTAAATACTTAAAAGCACTTCCCCAAAAAAGCCATACACTTGGTGAAAGAGAGATCAGGATGTAGTGTTTTCGATCCTTTGCAGCCCATGCAATGAAGCACATGCCTGTGGAGGCTCCCTGTGTGAGATCAGAAGACTGACAACAGAACAGGACTAACACAGCATGTGAACTGGAATAAACTACTCTTCCCTGCAAGGTGAACAGGTCGTCTCCGTCTGTCTGGAAGGGTGGGAGGAGTGGTGATCACTTGCACTTACAGATTCATAGGTGGGTGGGCAGCTGGGCAGCTGTGGGGGCTGCCCTCCTCTCACTGGAGGCTGGAAGTTGCTAAAGCCATCATAGGTGCCAACAGAACCATTAAAGGGCTCCTGTAGGGGAAACGTTATTTTAAATGAATCTCATCTCACAGCCAAACAATCAGACTTCTTAGATTGGTCAAGTAAAATGAGTTAGTCAGTGATTGGTCTTACAGCTCCTTTGGGCGGTGGGTAGTTGAAAGCTGTGGGCATGGGCATGGGCATTGGCATGGGCATAGGCATGCCTACAGCGGGAGCCATAAACCCTCCTCCACCTCCTCCACCACCTCCACCAGCTCCTGGCTTCTTGAAGTCGCTGTCCACATCAATCAGATGGGCCTCTTCACCTGGACACACCTCTGGCTGTGAATGATACAGATGAGGAAAGTTTGAGACAAATGCTGCTTGTTACAGTGACACATTGCTGCCACACACATTTTTTTCCACTCAATTATGTCGTAATAACGAGATATGTCGGTTTAACGACATCTTTTCTCGTTTTAAGAATAATAAGTAATAACGACATATGTCATAAAAACGATGTTTTCCCGTTATTATAGATATATGGTATATGTGAGCGAGCTAAGCGACTGTCCTCGCTGCTGTCGCCACAGTCTGACATAAACGAGGATCGGCACGCTGCTGAAATTATTGAAATACACTGTTTTAAATGTATTTTAATGTAATGGTTTTAATTGTAGCGGCATAATTATTAGGATTAATCTCCAATCTGTCTACAATATAGTGCTATCCAATAACTGCACTCAGACCCATGACTCGTTTAGGCTATGATCAGATCAAAACGGTTATTTTTGAATAATCGACTCTGGGCTTAATATTTCATTATTTGAATGACTGAAGTTTGATTTAACAACAAATCGAAATACGAACAAAAAAAAAAGAAATAGAGATTTTCTAATAGGCTAATAATAATTATTATTATTGATATTATTGCTTTTGCTTCATTGTTAGCCAAAAGATGAATACTGTTACATTGGAAATCCTCATGTAGAAAGGACTTAACGTCCTTTCTACATCTGGAAAAAATTAAATACTCCATTAGAGACTCTGTTAACTCATTTTATAAACTGTATCTTCATTAGATTAGATTAGACTAATTTGCAGAGCGGTACATGAGATGAACTCTTATTCTGTGTGATGGGACAGGCAGTAAAGACAGGCTGAGAGAAAAAGTGGCGCTTTTAGGGCCGCCCACGCACAAATAGCAAGCTCATTTTTTAACCCACGAACAAAATAAATACAAAAAATCTAGCATAATTTTCGTTCGCCCGTTTGCCAAACAGAACAAAATAATAATAATCTTTTTATTTCTTTTGTTTTGTTCGTATTTCGATTTGTTGTTAAATCAAACTTCAGTCATTCAAATAATGAAATATTAAGCCCAGAGTCGATTATTCAAAAATAACCGTTTTGATCTGATCATAGCCTAAACGAGTCATGGGTCTGAGTGCAGTTATTGGATAGCACTATATTGTAGACAGATTGGAGATTAATCCTAATAAACATGCCGCTTTAATTTTACAATTAAAACCATTACATTAAAATACATTTAAAACAGTGTATTTCAATAATTTCAGCAGCGTGCAGATCCTCGTTTTTGTCAGACTGTGGCGACCCCAGGTGTCCAAATATAAAATAATATGTGTGTGGCAGCAATGTGTCACCGTAGCTTGTAGAGATGAGAAAGTTGGGGGGGAAAAAAAAAGAAAAAAAAGGAGGAAATTGATTCCTACCCGAACCATGGCATCAGGTTCATAGGGAACGTTGTAGTTTTTGGCGATCTCAATGAGGTAACGCTCCACCAAAATCTTGGGAGGGGCCTCCACGCTCAGTTTGTGCATAAGCTACAGAAATAAGGTGCAATATGAATTTAAAAAGCAGATTTGTAGAACCTGCCAATGGGGGTAAGCAAAATAACCTTATTTCAAACAGAAAACAAGATTATTTTGCTTACCCCATTGGCAGATTATTTTACTTGTTTCAAGCAAAAACTCACTTAATTTTGACTTGTTTTTTCTGAAAACAAGACAATAATTTTTACTTGTCCAGAAAATCCTTCTTGATTTAAGAATTTTTTTGATATTTTGGCTGGAAACAAGACAAACAAATCTAAGCTAGAAAAGCATTTTTTGCAGTGTAAGGACTTCATTTGGACAACTTTAAAGGCGATTTTCTCAATATTTAGATTTTTTTTGCACCCTCAGATTCCAGATTTTCAAATAGCTTTATCTCGGCCAAATATTGTCCAATCATAACAAACCACACATCAATGGAAAGCTTATTTATTCAGCTTTCAAATGTATAAATCTCAAATCTATTGATGTGGATGTTAATATAGTTATCGTAATAGTTAGCTTTTTACTTATTGTTCTTGGTATGAAAGAGCCTTAAGACTAAGGAATTTTTCATCAACCAGGTAAAAGTCATATCTCTGACTGCTTAAACGGTAAGTTCACCCAAAAATGAAAATTCTGTCATTAATTACTCACCCTCATGTCGTTTCAAACCCGTAAGACCTTCGTTCATCTTCGGAACTCAAACTAAGATATTTTTGATGGAATCTGAGAGCTGTCTGACCCTGCATAGACAGCAACACAACTGAAATGTTCCCAAGTCCAGAAACGTAGCAAGGAGACCTGTAAAATAATCCATGTGACATCAGTGGTTCATCCGCAATTATACGAAGCTACGAGAATACTTTTCTCAATATTTAGATTTTTTTTGCACCCTCAGATTCCAGATTTTCAAATAGCTTTATCTCGGCCAAATATTGTCCAATCATAACAAACCACACATCAATGGAAAGCTTATTTATTCAGCTTTCAAATGTATAAATCTCAATTTCAAAAGAAAATGACCCTTATAACTGGTTTTGTGGTCCAGGCAGGGTCACATATATACACACACATATAATATATA
>NW_015505951.1:619643-637399 GCF_001515645.1 Sinocyclocheilus grahami
TTCATCCGCAATTATACGAAGCTACGAGAATACTTTTTGTGCGCAAAAGAAAAAACAATAACGACTTTATTCAACAATTCGTCTCCTCCGTGTCACCCTGTAGCGCCATTTTGCCATCTGTAGCACACACGGATACGCTGTTTTCGTTCAGATCAAATCACAACGTAGGAAACAGATCTGGCGTGACACAGCTGACACAGAACAGCATACGCTGTTTACGTCCAGAAGATACTCTCCAAAATGGCACTAGGGTGACGCGGAGGAGACGAATTGTTGAATAAAGTCATTCGTTTTTTTTCTTTTGCACACAAAAGTATTCTCGTAGCTTCGTATAATTGCGGATGAACCCCTGATGTCACATGGATTATTTTACAGGTCTCCTTGCTACGTTTCTGGACTTGGGAACATTTCAGTTGTGTTGCTGTCTATGCAGGGTCAGACAGCTCTCAGATTCCATCAAAAATATCTTAGTTTGTGTTCCGAAGATGAACGAAGGTCTTACGGGTTTGAAACGACATGAGGGTGAGTAATTAATGACAGAATTTTCATTTTTGGGTGAACTAACCCTTTAAGGTTGGAATACACTACATGACTTTTGAAAACTGAACAGATTTTAAAGCACTGGGAATTGGTTAGAGATGAAAAACTGGCCGTCATACACTAAATGAGCATCACACATTACCAGACTTTTTACATACACAAAAAAAACTCAAACAGAAATGTGCCTCGTTGCTATGAAAACAAAATGTGTTCTAAAATTGGCACAAAATGTAAAAAAATGTTTGATATTTACAAACTGGATGAAATTGTTAAAAACAACTGTGCCCATCATACACTACACATTTTTCAGTGAAATTACCTCCAACTGCTCAAAATCTGCATACCAGCTATGATTTTCATCAACTAGCACTGACTCCTCCAAAAAGTGAATCGGTGCAAAAAATCTTGGCAAAAGTCATGTAGTTTATTCCAGCCTTCAGAAAGTAACGGGATACTTCTCCTTATCAAGCAGTATGATTTGAGGTAGATCAGGTGTGCTGTTACATGCCAAAAATCTAATAATTTTAGCATAATAATTACTTAAAGGAGCTTTGAAAATGCCCTAATCCATGAAAGAGCAATAGTTATTGTAATATTTGCCCAAGCACACAGTACTACGAGTTTAATTTTGTGACCACCACCTCTAAACAAATGTTTCATCATACCCTATCATTAACTGTTCCAATCTGATTTGTCCTGCATAGCTTTCCATACTCTTTGCTGTATTTGGCACACAGCTGATCTGAAACCTGTGAAAGGAAGGAAAAAAGACATGAATAGTAGTAGTAGAACTACACCCCAAAAATAGATTAAAGACAGACACAAACGATACCCACAATCTTCAGTTCTGCCACTTCTGATTGCAGTCGAGGGGCAGCCCAGATGAGAGTGGACACTGCTTCTTGTAGGCCAGGGTCCAGTTCTCTGAAAAGAGAATAGAAAAATTAAAGAACATGGAAGAAATAAAATCACTTTTAGAATAATAAAATAAAATGTTACTCACTTCATGGACTGTATTAAGCCAAAACGGGTGAGCAGCAAATCACAGTATAACTCCAGGATCTCCATGGCCTCCACCAAATAATCCTCCCTGATGATGTGCTCGACTCGGATTCTCGCACGCTCATCTTTGCCGGCCGACAAGTAGTCTGCGATTTCCTTGCGAGCCTTCTGGGCTAATTCAGCTAATTCAGATCAAGCGAGTTCAATTCCGTTAAATTAGAACATCCAAAACTTGAAAAAAATGTAGACAACTTGTAGACAACCAAACTTACTTTTCTTCTTCTCGAGAAGTTTGAGGCGGTTTATGACCAGCCTGAGATTGACCCGAAGTCTCTCGGATTTAAACCCTCCACCAAGCATGATGGAGCTCTGTGGAGAAATGTCAAGAGCCAAAGATCAGGTAAAAGGGGCAGAAAAGACTCAAATCGAAGGCCATAACAGTGGCCCAAGTATCTTACATGTAATTAAAGCTAAAGCTCAAGCATCCCGTTTGGTGAGTAACTCACTGCCATATGATGACAACAGCACAAGTCAGCTTTTAGAAACCTACTTTAGTTACATCTAACACCCAGGAACCCAAGAAACAGTGTAAATGACAACAGTAGTCCCTTAGGTCAAAAACAGTGGCAGTACTATGGTATAGTACTATCAAATTACTCGGGTTCTGTACTTATACTGTTGTACTGAATGATTTATTTATCTTGGTATCTACATAGCTCTCCCAATAACTACATAAAATACCATGGTAACGTTATTTGTTCAAAAATATAGTAATAATCTGGCACTTTTTGTTGGTTACCCTCTTACTTGTTTATTTAATTCGAGTCTCTTTCATATGCTGACTGATGACTCTGGTAGTCACAACAGTTAGCCAAAACAGAGTTAAATGACATGAAACAGAGTAAGCTGACAAGCAGTCACTTGTTATTACTTATATGGATCTATACTGATCTCTAACGAACGTACAAATCAAACCAGGAAGCGACTCGACTAGCGGCTAGAGAAGCTAAACAAAACCTTCAACAACCTACAGATACAGACAAATCATCAAAACGTCGTGTATATCTCATAAATACCGTACACAACATATGATATTTGAACAGGTTTTCGAGCTGCTCAAACCAGGAAGCGACTCGACTAGCGGCTAGAGAAGCTAAACAAAACCTTCAAGAACCTACAGATACAGACAAATCATCAAAACGTCGTGTATATCTCATAAATACCGTACACAACATATAATAAACATCATATTTACATGTCAGTTCCTCTTCAGACGCTGGGAAAGCGTCGGTTTCGATTAGAATGTTCGGGCGACTGCTCAGGTAGCATTCACTTCCGCATTGGGCGTGACTTCATCCATGACGCCCCGCGTCACATGGTCGCCAGTGGAAAATCGCTTATGAGGGGAAACCCCCGGCACTAGGGCGGACAAATCACATGTCTTTAATTATGTCATGTTTATGATATCACATGACAAGATAGTCTACTCTAGATAGTCAAGTTGGCAAGAAATGCCTGAGCTCGCTAGTCACTACCTTCATAAAATAGGGCAAATAATTGGTCAGAATAGTGAAACAATACTGTACATTTTTAAGTGTGAGTGCACTGAAGCATTGTGTTTCAGTGGCCAGGCTACATAAGGGCCAGGGTGGCACTGGCCCACTCTGACAGCTTGTCCACTCAATATATTTATGTAAAGAATAATAGGGGTGTGCGATATATATCGTAATTGTTTTAAGGTTGTGTGATTTGACATAATCGATTATATCGCCAAAAAAAACTCACCTACAGAGTGCACGCAAACATTATGTGATGTAGTGACTAGTGCATGGATGCATTTAGAGTGCGTTCTTTCACTGCGTGATTCAGTCTATTAAAATGCATTTAAAATGATCACAAAATTCAATATATGGGGGCAGAAAATGTATAATTTCATATAGTTAATATCGCACGAAGTGCGCCGTATTTTCTCCAAAAATCAGCATGATTACAAATGTGATATTGATTTTTACAACAGTTCAATAAACAAGTTAATTAAGATACTTACGTTTTAGACAGCATATTGCCTGTTTTTGCTCTATTTCGACAACAAAAAATTATTGCAAACACAGCCACAGCACTGTTTTGCATCTCTGAGTAACATGACGCTGTTTCGTTCCTGAATGAATCAACCGTTTAAATGATTCGGTTCAATCGCAATGACTCACTTCTTAACGGTGACTTGCCGCCACCTACTGGCGGTTTTAATTTCACATTTAAAGTATCTTTTCATTTTTTCAGTAATTTCAAACATCAGTTTTTTAATGCTTTATGTTTAAAATATCAAAACATTATTTATGCATTTGTAACAGCGGGTACTCCATGTCCCTCTGAGCTGCATTAAACAGTGTGTAAATACATCTAAATGCCACTTCTAATGCAGCTTCTGTTTCCTCTGCATTGCAAAGATACATTTTGTCAATACTGAAAAATCTAAAAAAATTGACTCAAAAGGTGATGCACACTTTTAGAAAGAAAACAAATGGCTGTATAAAGGTAAAAAAAAAATGCCCATAAAAGGTAAAAATCTATTTAAACTTATTGGAAAAGATTCATTTCTATCACTGCCATGAACCGATCACCACACAGAATATGAAGAATAACAAAAACTTTAGGAGTCAGCTGTCCACGGTAGCACACTCAGCAAAATAATCGTCTAGTATAATTATCTAATTGTTATTGATAAAATCCCAGAAAATATCGAGATATCATAGTCAATATCGCACAACCCTAGTAAAGAATGAATAAGATCCCGGTGGATGAGTGTCAGTCTTCCAGTTGTGCGCTTCTAGGCTATTCTATGGCAAATGGTAAATGCAAGAGCTGTCAATCTACTATGGTTTGCTATTATTTGGTGAAGCTACAAACCAAAACGCAGCCCAAAAGTCGCATGTATAGCCTATACTGTTTGCATGTATTTGGTAATGTTTGATGTCCTGAAACAATCCCGAAACGATGATATATGACCAGTCTATCTGTTATATACTATGCTTAACATCACATTTTCTAGTCATATTTTTATTTTCGATTTAGGCATATATTTTCAGCCAAAAGCCAAAGGCACTGAGGTCCACCCTATTTCACCAAGGTCCACTCACTTGAAAAATTCTGGCCTCGCCACTGTTGTGTTTATGTTTGTATGGAAAATTAAGGGAATATTTCAATCACACATTAGATCTTGATGAACAAAATATTCAAGTTGAAAATCTTCACTACAACGTGTAATTTGTTGAGAATAAAATGATGTGACAATGGTCAATGGAATCCAAAATCATCAAAAAATCAGGGTTTCTAAGCCCTTGTTAGATACCAGCGTTTCCTGTCTTAGCTACAAAGATTGGATTTCAAAAACAGCATCATAGCTATTACACTATATATTATGAGTTTAAATCTGTATTTAACCTCAGTATGATCAAAGAATGATTTTGTGGTGGCCAAGCTTTAAAAATTGATTGGCTAACTGAAAATATAAACCTTTTTCTTCAGGCCTTGCTTAAACATGATACTTAGACATCCATTTAAAGAGAGGAGAGGTGTAAACATGGACACCTCTCACTGCTGCCATCATTTGGAGAAAGTGAGAAGCAGCTGTCATTAAATGACACTTTACCATATAATACATACAACTGTAACTAACACACACACACACACAACAAGAAAAAAATAAAAAATAAATGTATGTATATGATCTTAAAGATCCAAACAGCAATGCAAATTGTAGTCCATTACTGATTGCATGATGAAAACATTATTAAAATAATAATTTACACATTTTGGGTAATGCATTCTGACTTTTAGATTACTTTTGATTTATCACTAGTCTTGCTCATCAGCTATATATTATATTGATATATAATATCAAAAGAAAGAAAAAATATGCCATTCTTTATTCAAAGTTGTTGCTAATTTTTAATCAGGGTTTCTCAAACTGAGGTTTGTGAAGAACCTGTATGGGGCTGCTTAATTAAATCCTAAAAATGTAAAATTAAAGGGGGGAAAAAACTTTAAAAATGAAAACAAAACACCAAAACACACACAAAAAAAAAAAGATGAAATATTTTTATTTTATTTTTACAGGCATGTTATTGTGACCCCTAACTGATAACAGACAACTGTGAACATCATTAAATTAATAGTGAAATTATTTAAATATTAACTCAGGGGTAAGCATTACATATCTGACATGTAACGGGGTTCGGCTGACGAAAAAAAAAAAAGTTTAGGAACCACTGCCATAATGCACACCCAATACACTATACAGCTAGAAAATATCTATAATGCAGTATGAAGGTTGCACTGAATGAATTCCCACATCTCTGCCAAAGAAGAGAAATGTGGTGGTAAACACTTCATACAAGTAAGAACTGCACGTGACAAAGCATTCACAACCACACTGTCAGACCTTTCATTTCTATTATTAAACAGCAAACACAAAGCACGCAAATGCAGCAGCCCTCTGGTACACCCAGTGTCTAAATTTGCTCACTTGTTAAATATTAGCTTCAGGATCAGACACACAAGGAGCACTACTTCAGCTTGGCACAGTAAACAGTTTATTTCCATTTCAAACATGTAATAGAAATGGCAAAGCAAACACAATGACAAAAACAGTTCCCTTGCCTTGTCAGGTTTGGTTCAGTTCTAGCTCTGCTTGACACACGAAAAAACACAACGGGACATGTAGACAAAACAGCAGAAAGATAGGAATGTGATGTGACAAATCTCCACAAGGAGAAATTGAGATGAGCTACCATTCCACAGAAAACAAATCACACTCCCAACATTATAAAGAGTCGACTTTTCCCTAGCGATTCTGACGTCATCGAGAGCCATTCGTACCAAATAAAACTATGATATTGAGTGGATGTTTTAGCACCCCTCAGTGAAGTTAAGTAAGCTTTTATGCTTTAGTCACAGGACTACACTAATGAGAGACATGAGATGCACCCGCTAAGTGGACAGGCGATGGCTCTCAGGTGACTATTAGTGGACACGATGCTAAATCTTAAACTCCATTCAAACATAAAGGAGAGACATGGTAGCTTATAAACTATGGACAGAGTCTCCCAGCAACATCTGTGCATAGAGTTGGGATTCCTAACAATACAAAATCAACGTACAAAGTCACAGCAAACTGAAAACTTTACCATTCATCAACTAAATACTCAACATACTCCACATTTTAAACACCAAGACGACGTCTTCCCTGGGAAAAGACACAGTGGCCAAATTGGCCATGCTATGAGATGAGGTCCTGCGTGTCAAAAACAGCTTTGGTGAAATGCTAGGACGAGTCGTCATTGGCGTCTGGAGCAGTGCCATTACTGGCCAGTAGAGGCGCTTGTGGCAAAATGGAGATCTTGTATGGCAGAGCATCTTTGGCGAGCATCTTTTTGGTGGCAGTGACGAGGCGGGAGTAATTGTCCCGGTTGTACTCGGAGCTGTGTGGCTGCGTGCGCAGTAAGGGTGGGTTGTCAAGGTTCATGCGTGAGAGGAAGAGAGGAGGACGCCGTTGCCGCTCTCCATCTTTAAGCGAGTCTGGCAGTGGCTTGTGTTTGCTCTCTGGCAGCAGCATGATGCACAGGACTGAGAGAACGGCGAAGGAGGCAAAGATCACGTGATGCAGGAAATAGCCGCCGTTATTCTGCAGCTCCATTAGAGAGGAAGCAGCCATTCCCACACAGCCTGCGGCCATGATCAGACCCAATGTACCACCGCTGAGAGAGACACAGTTAACAACACTCAACATGGAATAATTATGGTTTTTAAAATGTTTTTCTTCATTTATTTGATCAAACATACAGTAAAACAGTAATATTTTGAAATATTATTACATTTTAAAAGTAAAAAAAAAAAATTTGAACATTTTAAAATGTTATTTTTTCTTGTGATGTTGAAGTGGAATTTTCAGCAGACTTTACTTCAGTTTTCAGCGTCACATGATCCTTCAGAAATCATTCCAATATGCTGACTTAGTGCTCAATTTTGATGTTAATTACTTAATAACCTTTCATTATTAGTGATGCTTCTCATTATTATCAATGTTAAAAACTGCTTTTGCTGCTGAATGTATTTGCAGAAATGTGATACATTTTTTTTCAGGATTCTTTGATGAAAGTTAAAAAGAACGTTTATTTGACATAGAAGCCTTTTGTAACATCATACATTTCACTTTTGATCAATTTAATATTTCCTTGCAGAATAAAAGAATTCATTTCTTTTTTCTTTTCTTTTTTTAAAATCGTACCTAATCATTTCAATAGTGCTGTGTCAAGTTTCCACAAACAATATTAAGCAGCAAAAATGTTTTCCCAACATTGATAATAAGAAATGTTTCTTGAACACCAAATCATCATATTAGAATGATTTCTGAAGAATCGTGTGACACTGAAGCCTGGAGTATGGCTTATGAATATTTAGCTTTGCCATCACAGGAATGAACTACATTTTTAAATATTCTAAAATAAAAAACAGTTATAATATAATGTAATACTATTTCACAATATTACTGTTTTTACTGTAATTTTGATCAAATAAATGCAGCCCTGGTGAGCATAATATTTTCAAAAGCAAACAAACAAAAAATCTTAATCAGTTCTTTTGAACGGAATCAAAATAGTAATTTTTTTTTTTACTATTTTGTGACATTGTGAATCTACTCTGTAAGTCTGTGTATTTGTTTTGTCATATTTGTTTGATAGTGTTTTTTTTTTGTTACTAAGCTGCAGTTTAATGGTGACCTGTCACAGGACTCTTGAACATTCATGTTTAATACAGTATGGAGTTTAAACGCTAAAATCATTTTTATACATCAGATAGTTCCGGTCCTTAATATGATCTGCTAAGCTGCATTCGAAGCTGTTGTAAAACACTCCTTATGCAATCCCTGGCTGTGACCTCATTATATTAGTATTACTGCAGTATTACTACACTTCTGTGGCTTGAAAACCATTCTGCTAAACACTGCTTGAGAACTACATTGCTTGGCGGAAGAATTAATAAATAAATACACATTTTCTTGTTGCCGTTTTTATTTTATGAAACCTCACAAACCAGGTTTCAGTGTCTACCCAGGTAGGTTTGAGTTTAGTTTAAGCAAACTCTGGATTTTCGAGTTCGAGAAGTTGGATTTTTATTTGATTGTTTATCATCATGGTAACTTGCACTAAACCTGAGACTAAGAGACTGCAAAGCAAAACGAAATTCTATACATTATATCATTAACGCATTACATTTAAGCTATTATGTTTTGACAATTAATATTCAACTTAATTTAAATGAATTTATAAATAATACATACATTAATACAAGCTTTAGAATATATAAAGCTTTTAAAATGGCCAAACTTTCACGTGTTCTTTTAAGCTCTTTTTGAACCCATGTAATTAATTCAATTGAAAAAAACTTGACAGAGAACGTTTATAGCGAGCGTTGCAAACCTGATCTCAGTGGGGTTGGATTTTTTGGTTTCACAGACCTACTGTGAAACTCAAGAGTTTGTTCAACTAGCTTTGTGTAACATGCCACAGATGTATGTAGTAACTGTTTTATAGAGTGGAGGTTGAGATTACCGGACAACAGTTGGCATGACTTCACTGCCAAAGAACACACTGAGCATGGCCAAAGCCTGAGATGAGAGGAGACCCACTACAGACAGAACCAGAACAAGCCCTCCATGCAGGTCTGAAAGAAGACGGTAGAGACAGAGTCAGTAAAACCAAAACCAACCAAAAATCATAGGACAGATCCAAAGGCTTTCCACATTTTCACTGAGCTTGTTGTGATGCATTCTGTGATTGCCTTTTCAAGAAAGCATGCATTTCATAGTTTCTTTGATTTTGAGTTATAAAGGCAGTCTAGTTTCACCACCTAACTTCTGGAACAGCACATGTCTTTGTGTCACGCTTGAAGAGGAGCTTACATTGCGTGAGGGCCAGCAGCAGCAGTGAAGACAGACCCGTGACAATGGCTGCCAGCAGCAGCATCCCCCTGCGGCCAAAGCGGTCCACAGACACACACAAGAAGATGCAGGCCAGAGCTCCAGTCAGCACACGCAGAAAATAGCTGAAGTAGAAGTGTGGCGAGTAGATATGTAGGTTACGCGTGAAGCAGTACTGGATTCCTGTGCCAATGAAGCTGAGGACGACATTTCATTAAATCAAAATGAAATGATAACACTTTACAATAAGGTTCCATTACTTAACTTTTGTTATTGCATTAACTGTCAATGAGAAATACATTTGTTACGGACAGTATTTATTCATCTTTGTTGATGTTAGATAATAAAAACGGTTTACTTTTAGTTCATTTTAGGTCAGGTCCATTAAAGGGTTAGTTCACCCAAAAATGAAAAATCTGTAATTATTTACTCACCCTCATGTCGTTCTAAACCCGTAAGACCTTCGTTCATCTTCGGAACACAAATTAAGATATTTTTGATGAATTCTGAGAGCTCTCTGACCCTCCCATAGATAGCGTTGTAATTACCACGATCAAGGTCCAGAAGCGTAGCAAGGAGATCGGTAAAATAATCCATGTGACATCAGGAGTTCAACCCTAATTTTTACGAAACTACGAAAATACTTTTTGTACGCAAAGTAAACAAAAATAACGACTTTATTCAACAATTTGTCTCTTCTGTGTGACACTGGTGCCATTTTGGAGAATACCCACTGAACGCAAAAAGCGTATGCCGTTTTGTGTCAGCTGTGTCACGCGGATACGTTTTCTACGTTGTTTACGCTTTGATTTGAACAAAAACAACGTACCCACGTGACGCAGCTGACAAAACAGCATACGCTGTTTGCGTTCAGTGGACACTCTTCAAAATGGCGCCAGGGTGATGCGGAGACGACAAATTGTTGAATAAAGTCGTTATTTTTGTTTTCTTTGTGTACAAAAAGTATTCTCGTAGCTTCGTAAAATGACTGTTAAACCCCTGATGTCACATGGATTATTTTACCGATCTCCTTGCTACGTTTCTGGACCTTGATCGTGGTAATTACATTGCTATCGATGGGAGGGTCAGAGAGCTCTCAGAATTCATCAAAAATATCTTAATTTGTGTTCCGAAGATGAACAAAGGTCTGGAACGACATGAGGGTGAGTAATTAATGACAGAATTTTCATTTGTGGGTGAACTAACCCTTTAAGTAATATTAACCCATAAAACTATCAATTTTAATGATGTATAAGTAAATGCTGAAATTAAATTCAACTAAGATTTATAAATGCTTTTCAAAAGATTAATAAATGCATTTACAAAATAAAACCTAATACACAAAATTGAATGCAGGATTTTGCTTATTTATTGTTAGAAGTATATCCACTTGCATAGGATTCACAAGCTCAAAATTAGCCTTTCCCAAATAATAGAATGCTGGAAATGTGCTGGGATGATGCACTGTATTTTTTAAGAGTTTGTGCTTTTAAGGTTAATATTCTGCCCACAAAATGGAGGAGTTTGTGCCGATTCACTTATTTCCAATTGTTTAAAAACAGCGATGAATGTTGGGTCTAGATTTCCACAGCGGTTTTTAATATTACATACTTAAATGTGTAAAAGATGTTTGTGATTGACTTGCAGCCACATTTTCTAGTGTAACTTACAGAGTGAAGCCCAAGATGAGGCAGTTCTTCCAGATGACTCTGGTGTGACGCAATTCTACAACATGATGATACTCTGGCTGGATGTCTTCAGGGAATACCTCATCTATCTCTACAGAAAAAGGCAGAGAGAATGTAAAGTAGAGGGTTAAAGTGTAAAGAGATGGTAGAATTCTAACAGGCTTTTCCAGGAACACCTGACCAGCACATTCCAAACGAAACATTCTCTGGGAGGGATGGGCTCAATTCCTTCAGATTAAACACCCTAAATGGCTCTATTCACTATCCATGATGGGCCTTGATTTGCTGTAATGTAATTCAGCAAGTGAGCTGGGATATCATTACTGCATGAAAAAAAAAAACTGAAGAAGTTCACTAATATAACTTGGTGCCAATCCATTTAAACCTTTAAAAACAAATAATAATAACTTATACTGAATCCTAAATTTAACTGGAAGCCAATGAAGGGATGCTAATACTGGTGTTATACTTACTTACATACTTGTAATGTTTGTATTTGTATACTTACAAATTTCCTAGTCCCAGTTAAATGCCTAACAGCTGCATTTTGAACCAGCTGCAGGTGTGAAATTGATGCATGAGAAACACCATAGTACAAGGAATTACATTAGTCCAATCTGGACATGATAAAAGCATGGATAACAACTTCCAAATCATTAAAAGACAGAAAAGGTTTCAATTTTAACATATTCCTTAATTGGTAAAAACCACCTCTAACCACATAATTAATGTGCTTATCAAACTTGAACTCTGCTTCAAAAATGACTCCAAGACTCTTTGCATGATTATGTACCTTAGATTTAAATGAACCTAATTGATTAATTATCGGTTCAGAAACACTCGGAGGGCCAAACACTATCACTTCGGTCTTTGATTCATTCAAGTGAAGAAAATTTGCTGCCATCCATTGCTTAATATCATTGAAAAATGCAAAAAGACACTGTAAGGCCGAAATATCCCCCATTTTTATAGGCAGATAAAGCTGCGTATCATCGGCATAAAGATGATAACATACTGTACATTATGTTTCTGACAGATAACAGCCAAAGGAAGCATGTAAATAGAAAATAACGGCTGGACCCAATATTGATCCTTGGGGAACCCCACACTTCATCAGAGCAGAAGAGGATGAGAAATTTCCTAATTCAACAGGAAAAGTTCTCCCTCAAAGAGAAACCAGTTAAGAACATTACCTTGAATCCCAGCCCACAGTCTTAAATGCTCAATCAGTATTTCATGTATTATAGTGTCAAATGCAGCTGTCAAATCAAGTAAAACTAAAATTGCACACTTTCCTGAATCAACAGTCAAAAGGAGATCATTAGACAATTTAAGAAGGGCCGACACTGTGCTGTGCTGGGCCCTAAATCCTGATTGGAACTTGTCAAACATACCATTTCCATTTAAATAAGTAGAAAGTTGTTGAAAGACAACCCTCTCTAAAATTTTTGACTGAAAAGACAATTTTGAAATTGGGCGATAGTTCTTTAAATCAGATGAATCCAAATTTGACTTTTTTAAAAGAGGTTGCACCACAGCATGCTTAAAGCAAGATGGCACAACACCACTCAGCAAACTGGAATTCACTATTGACAAAAGATCTAGGCCAACCATGTCCAATACCTGAGTAAGGAGACATGGAGGAACAATGTCCAAAGAACACTGAGTGGACTTCATATGGCAGACTAAGTCCACCAAATCAGGTAATGAAATCGGTTTAAACTCATTTAAATAATGTACTAATGAGGTTGGGATGATATAATCACGGATAATGTCTGGAGGCAGAATATTAGCTCTAAGAATATAAATTTGGTTAATAAAAAAACGAAAACCTTTTCACACGTTGTCTGACTGATATCAAGACCAGTAGCTATCTCAGGCTTTAAAACTGAATCAATTGTTTTAAATTACACTTTGGGGTTATTAGGTATCTTTCTTATGAGATCAGACAAATATTTTGTCCTTGCAGCTTTAACTGCCTTCTGATACTTAATCATAGCATCTTTCAATATATCATAAGACACCTGCAGCTTATCTTTCTTCCATTTACTCTCTCATTATTTTCTCCACATTTGTCGGAGGCTACGGGTATCCTTATTAAGCCATGGCTGTAGTTTGGCTTTCGGATTTCGGATTTTGAAAGGAGCACACAAATCCATAATAACATTACAGGAGGAATTAAATATTGACACTAAATAATTTATACCTGAACCAAAAGACAGAGCTGGAAATAAAGTATAACCCTCTGAAAACTCACTGGGCATTGACGATTTCAAAGACCGAACATACCGGCTTGGTGGCTTACAAGACTGGAAAGTGAAATACTAAAAACAACCTGAGACAAATTGTGTGAAATTCAATGAATCAATAAGATGTAGAAACTCCTTCACCATGGGCTCTTTGGGACACAGCAGATATGTAAATTAAAATCACCAAGTATTAAAACCCTCTCAAAACTCGGTACAATTGCAGTTAAGAACTCTGAAAATTCATGAATAAACAGTGTGTTATATTTCGGTGGTCTATATATAAGTGCACAAATAACTGGACAATATAAGTCTATTTTAACTAGCTGCAACTCAAAGCTAGAATAATCATGCACTGCTAATAGACGACATTTTAGAGTATTATTAAATATAAAGTAGCAACCCCCTGCCAGATGTCTGTGGAGTACTTCGAAAATTAAAGTCACTTGGAGATGCTTCAGATAAACAGTCAAAATAACCAACGCTGAGCCAAGTTTCTGTCACAAACAAAAGGTCCAGTTCCCGAGAAGAAATAAAGTAATTTAATAAAAAAGTCTTGTTTTTTTCTAGCATTTATTAAAGCCATCTTCAGATTGTTAATTGTAGAGGAATTTGAGAGGGTGTTTGTAGACAGCCTCTGATTTGAAACAAACCAGTGCTCTAAGATTATGGATGAATAAATAAGCTTTCCATTGATGTATGGTTTGTTAGGATAGGACAATATTTGGCTGAGATACAACCATTTGCAAATCTGGAATCTGAGGGTGGAAAATCTAAATATTGAGAAAAATCGGCTTTAAAGTTGTCCAAGTGAAGTTCTTAGCAATGCATATTACTAATCAAAAATTAAGTTTTGATATATTTATGGTAAGAAATGACAAAATATCATCATGGAACATGATCTTTACTTAATATCCTAATGATTTTTGGCATAAAAGAAAAAACGATAATTTTGACCCATGCAATGTATTGTTGGCAATTGCTACAAATATCCCCGTGCTACTTAAGACTGGTTTTGTGGTCCAGGGTCACAAATTAGTTTTTTGACATTTTTTTGTAAATAATTACAACTATTACTGATTAAAGCACTTCTTAGGTCAGCAGCAGATGTTTGTAATGCTGAGATTTTTACCTGACAGCAGTGTTTCAGCGGGGTAGAGCTCATCACTAACACACACGCCATTTCGTGCTGAAAAAGACTGGAGACACTTCTTTGCTTGAGGAATCTGAGATGTGGCCATGAGCCAACGAGGAGATTCTGGGAACACTGAAGCACAGCTGTTGCCACATTCGCAACACACACACACACACACACACACACACACACACACACACACACACACGTCACAAACAATCACGTTATTATAGATGCTTGGTCTTCAATTATTCATCTGTCGTAATGTTGGTAATTCTATGGGCATGATGTAAATATTATAATGGCTTTTTGAGTGAAAGTACAATACACTAAATGTTTTGTAAAGGCTTACTCATGTTTACATCTCACATGTCATAAGAGAAGAATAATTTTATCATAGGGTGCACCGTAACCTGAACTCAGCAGCTATCCAGTGGATCTGATGGTTATTATAAATCATTAAAAACGATGAGCTTAGTACCGACTCATTTTCAGCCAAATCTTTGAAGTGAATTGAAACGTGTGGAAAGGATCGTGAGTGATTGGAGGACATGAAGAATACACTTGATAACAGCATTTATCTGACTCACCACCAATAGGAAAGTAGTAGCAGCAGGGGCAGTGTGGCAACAGCCTGAAGTACAGGCCAATCACGGCAAAGCACGGCAAACCCTGGCAACAAAAGCTCTGCAAACAAGGCAAAGAAGCCACTGACCATGGACACCATAAGTCTGTGAGGCGGGTCACACCATTCCAGTCCTAAACCATGTAGAAAAAACAAAAAGGAATAATACGAGAGACAAAATTGTGAAAGTTAATGTATGAATTTGGCATGTCAAGGGAAGTATTAAAGAGAATTATTGGCGAGAGTGACCTTAACTCTAGAAAAAAGTAGGAGTCTCTTCCTACAGACTCCTACATAACAGGAAGCCCCCGTGTCCTCTATCCAATTATTGTTCCTGAAGTCTTGCAGCACAATAGACCAATGAAACTACTCTTCACTCTTTCGAAATTTTACATCTTGGATAATAAAATAATTTAAAACAAATTTAGGAAGTACATCACACACACACACACACACACACACGTTGTGTTTCCATGTTTTATGGGGACATTCCATAGGCGTAAGAGTTTTTATACTGTACAAACTGTATGAGCTATTGCCCTACACCAACCTTACCCCTAAACCTACCCCTTACAGGAAACTTTGTGCATTTTTACTTTCTCAAAAAAACTCATTCTGTATGATTTATAAACTTGTTTCCTCATGTGGACCTCAAAAATGTCCCCACAAGGTCAAAATTTACTAGTATTACTATCCTTGTGGGGACATTTGGTCCCCATAACGTGATAAATACCAGGTACACACACACACATAATTTGGATACATTTTACTGAATTTATCATTCTTATGATCTTTTATAACAACAGTAGACAAATATCAATTGAGAATTTATTTACTACTGGAATAATAAGGATTTTTTATGTTGCTGAAAAAGAGCCTCTTATGCTCACCAAGGCTGCATTTATTTGATTAAAATACAGTAGAAAAAGCGATATTGTGAAATATTATTACAATTTAAAATAACAGTTTTTATTATTCTTGCAAAGCTGAATTTACAGCCATTACTCCAGTCTTCTGTCTCACATGATCCTTCAAAAATCATTCTGATTGGGTGCTCACTCATTTATAATGGTTCTTATTATCAATGTTGAAACTGTTTTTGCTGTTTTTGAAAGAAATCGCTTGTAACATTATAAATATCTTTACTGTCACTTCCGACCAATTGAATGTGTCTTTAATGAATAACTTGAATTCTTGCTGATGTATCACAATGTAAGCAGCAAATCAGCTAATTAGAATAATTTCTGAAGGCTCATGTTACACTGAAGACTTTAATAGTAGCTGCTGAAAATTCACCTTTGCATCACAGAAATAAATTACAATATAAAATATATTAAAACAGAAAACAGTTCTTTTAAACTGTAATAATATTTCACAATATTACTGTTTTTACTGTATTTTTGATCAAATAAATGCAGCCTTGGTGAGCATTTTTGCCAGTAGTTCACACATTTCTTTATTAAAACTAAATAAAGTGAAGGAAAAACTTCCAGTTGCCAGTATACATGGAAACTCTTTCAACACTCCTTTTGTCTAAAATTTGGACAATAGTAATGATACAGAATGAGTAGGTGTGCCTTGACATTTCACTGGTCATGTATATAAGCAGAAAAGATTGTGTACGTGCCTGTGTTTACATCCAGCTTCCTCCACATTTTTCCCCCTGAGAGCACACTAAAGGGGCTTGCGTGTTGGAAAGAGCGCTCTGGCTAACAGTCAACACGCACATAAACCCTCATGTAACAATCACAGGACGTGTGGGACAAAAACACAGACCTCTTCACAATGGAAAGAACATATTGTCATGTCTACCCTCTCACTTGTGCAATGACAAGACAAAAACACAGAAAAAAGGGACAGCAGACAAAACACCCTGAACTTTCCTCAATTGATTACACAGAAAGTGATGTAACAGAGACAGTTCGAAGGTTTTGAACAGCCCGTTCGTGAGATATAAACGGAATGCTGTGACCTGCTGTTCCCTGTCAATCTCTTCACCCCTCCTCTGCAGATGGAGAAATCCCATGGAACATTCCAGAAAGCCTCCTGTTGCTATTCGAAACCCAACATCAAGCAATAGCAAAGACACTCCTTATCAAAAGTGCACTATTGAGCAAGTCTGAAGGGTACATGATTATATCATATAAACAGACACATACACACTACAGTCAAATTTCTACTCTACATATTTAATATTTTCTACTGTCCACATTTTAAAATAACAGTTTTGAAATAGTATGCTGGACAATTGTTGGCTGCTTTTCCTTCACTTTACTTAGTTTTATAATGAAATTAGCATGTATGGACATTTTATATTTGGCTACCGTTATTTCAAAAATATTCACTATATTAAGATAAATAAATCCAGTCAAATGTATCCAAACTTTGGGTGATAGTGTGTGTCTGTAAATAATGTAATAACATAAAAAAATAACAATAATAATATATATATATATATATATATATATGTGTGTGTGTGTATGTATGTATGTATGTGTATACATATATATATATATATATATATATATATATTTATATATTT
>NW_015505951.1:637567-638364 GCF_001515645.1 Sinocyclocheilus grahami
GTGTATATATATATATATATATATATACGTATGTATGTATGTATGTATGCATGCATGCATGTTGTGGAAATTGAACCCAGATGGATTTTCAAAAGAAAGAAAGAGCATTTTCTGTGATCTATTGTGCTGCAATACTAATAATCGGGCCAAGGACATGAGGACTTTCTGCTGTGTTGGGGATTGTAGGAAGAGACTGAGCTTTTTATAACCTTAAGGTGGTTCAAAAACGTGTATGGGTACTGGGTTAAGTAACTTGTATACTTAGAGAGTCTGGAATATTCCTTTAAAACCAAACATTTTTGCCTAGCCAAATCTATTCAATGTCCCTAGCAAAACATGTACCTTGCAAAACCACTTGTGTATAGCAGACATCATTTTGTGTCACTATCTTATCAGTCGCATACTTAAAAAGAGGTCAACTGATGGAGAGTACTTGCGTGCAATATAAGATGACAAAAACACTCCGGCTAATGTTGAGCCTTGGCAGAGTCGAAGAAATGGGAACGCAGAAGGACTGTTAGAAAGACAAGACATGATTCCCAGCAAGCCAGAGAGAACCACTGACAGCAGCAGAGCACACCGACGACCCAACCTGAGACAATACACAAACACAAAGAACATCAGCATGCCTGACATGCTCAAACAAGAACATTTATCTGAAATTATCAAGACAAGAGTTTGAACAGATTACATATTTCAGGCGGTCGCGCACCAGACGAGAAGCGCAGCCTTGCGCACGTCTTTAAAATTCTAACACATTATTTTCTATGAGTGTAGGCACACCGGCGGCGCCCAGC
>NW_015505951.1:638384-638797 GCF_001515645.1 Sinocyclocheilus grahami
CTACCTGCAGCGTCTTCACACACAAACGAAACTTACTAGAGAAGCGTGAAGTGGGACATAATATACCTCTGTAAATAAATACTATTTAAATTCACGTCTCGCACACTTAAATGCCCTTTGTATGGAACATATACGCTCCCTTCAAACTGGAATCATGGCGGAATATCCGGTAATGTCCACTTCGCAGGGCACTTATAGTCAAATATAACAAACGTATGAAGCAATAAGAGAAACATACAAAATGTACAGAGCGGGGGTACGCGAGGACTGGAATTGAGAACCACTGTTCTAGACATGTAAAAAATTTGAGGCTACAGCACAGCAGCTGCTCTTCTTGGTTTTCTCTGACGCACTAACTCTGCAGCAGCACTTCTTCTTCGTCGTCTCGTCTGATGCACTCACTCAACCAAGCG
>NW_015505951.1:638873-642675 GCF_001515645.1 Sinocyclocheilus grahami
CCAACAATAATGTACAGTATTTGAAAAATAGTGTTTTTTGAACATTAAAGCATGTCAACATATTCTTTTACACCAAATAATGATCTTTAAAAAAGCATCATATGACCCCTTTAAACTAATAACAAAACATACTTACAGTCACTGATTCAGAAGCGCCAGATTGTCATAGCAAAGTCGGAATTGACCCTTTGTGCACAGCCAACCTTGTACTCCTCTAGGTTCAAAAAACTGTAGTCCATAAAATGCATTGCACAAATTCGATCATCTGGGTTGTGCTGTTCTGTTGTAAATAAATCTACTTCCGGAGGCCAAATAAAGTGCTTTTGCTTTCGCACTGAATCATACAGCATCTCCCTGACATGGATGCATCAACATGACTGCTGTTCCTGAAACCACGCCTTCTTTCTTTGCGTGCACATTTGGGCAGCATTATGCTAATATTTCCACATAGTGAGGTAGATATGTGGGGGCGTGTTAGAACGAGCCATTTTAGGTAGGCATTAAGTTAGGTTCTTAACTTTTAAAAAGAATATCTCTTTGGATTTGAGACTTTAGTCTTTGCAACTTTACAGATCTTCTTTATGCACCAAGAGCTTGTAACACTCCAAAGAGAAAGGAACAATTGAAATCGCATCATATGACCCCTTCAATTAAATATTTAAATGCTCTGGTATTTAAATTTTCCTGTTAACACAAAACAGCTAAGAAATCTGAGGTAGGCTGAGGATGTGTAAATGCTGCTTTCTTTCCTATAATATAATCAACTTCTATTATTACATTACAGCTAATGTGAAGCCATGCTACTCTAGTTTTACAAACTTTCTCTACCTCGTTCTGCTTTCAGAAGGATCTTCCTAAAAAATTCCACATAAAAAGCTTTTTTTCCCTTTTTCCCCTAAACATGGAAAAGGAAACATATTGCTAGTCAAGGCCACACAAAAAGCTCCAGCTATGCACCTCCTGTGGAACAGGAACCCAACAAGGACTTATTCACCACTGCTCCCTGGGCTTTTAATGACAGGATGGGGATCACAGCATTTTCTCACCCCTGTAGAAACATTATATGATCTCATGACTTCACTGTAATGTAATCACAATATTCTTAACCATATGGTTGGTCAACACTGACAAAAAGAAACAAGCTGTTCTTTCGAACATGTACAACCCATATGTGACCCTGGACCACAAAACCAATCAGAAGGGTCATTTTTTTGGAAAATTAGATTTATACATCAGCTGAATAAATAAGCTTTCCATTGATGTATGGTTTGTTAGGATAGGACAATATTTGGCCAAGATACAACTACACTAGTCAACATTTGAAGTGGATCAAAACCTTTCATCAAAGTTGTCCTAAAACCTAAAAGCGTTCTTTTCTTAGGTCCACTTCAAATGTTGACTACTATATTTAAAAATCTGGAATCTGAGGGTGAAAAAAAATCTAAATATTGAGAAAATCGCCTTTAAAATTGTCCAGATTAAGTTCTTAGCAATGCATATTACTAATCAAAAATTAAGTTTTGATATATTTACAGTAGGAAATTTACAGAATATCTTTACTTAATATCCTAATGATTTTTGGCATAATCTTGACTCATACAACGTATTTTTGACTATTGCTACAAATATACACATGCTTTTTATGACTGGTTTTGTGGTCCAGGGTCACATACGGTAGGCTTTTATCTGTACCCTTCTGATACATGGATTATTACTAGACCATGATGGTCACAGCTAATTTAGATGGATCAGTCTAGCAGTGTTTATATGAATTATAATAATTATTTACATTTAGGAGGGTTGTGGAAGCACACACGTTTACTTAACTATAATGGGGACAATTCAAATTTTTTTTTATACAGCTAGTTATAAACGCTATAATCTAACCCACACTCCTAACAGAAAAAAAAATAGCATTTTTACAAATTTTTAAAACAATTTGAATTAGCTTGCATTGATTTTTTTTAAACAAACGATGACGTCACGAAAATATGGTTTTGGGCAGTGTTGCCAGCTTAGCAATTTTGTTGCTAAATTTAGCAACTTTTCAGACTACCCTAGCAACTTTTTCTTCCAAAAGCACCTAGCAACAAATTTAGCTATTTTTAAAAATTTATTTGGCAGGTTTTAGCAACTTTTGTTAAGTGACTCAAACGATAAAAAGGCACAATTTACCATTTAAATTACACAAAAAGAGGAAACCAAAGATGCCTAGCAGTACACACGTTACAGGAATTAAGTTAGCTGCTATTTGCAATTGTTTAATAGTAATAAAGGAAACATATTGCTAGTCAAGGCCACACAAAAAGCTCCAGCTATGCACCTCCTGTGGAACAGGAACCCAACAAGGACTTATTCACCACTGCTCCCTGGGCTTTTAATGACAGGATGGGGATCACAGCATTTTCTCACCCCTGTAGAAACATTATATGATCTCATGACTTCACTGTAATGTAATCACAATATTCTTAACCATATGGTTGGTCAACACTGACAAAAAGAAACAAGCTGTTCTTTCGAACATGTACAACCCATATGTGACCCTGGACCACAAAACCAATCAGAAGGGTCATTTTTTTGGAAAATGAGATTTATACATCAGCTGAATAAATAAGCTTTCCATTGATGTATGGTTTGTTAGGATAGGACAATATTTGGCCAAGATACAACTACACTAGTCAACATTTGAAGTGGATCAAAACCTTTCATCAAAGTTGTCCTAAAACCTAAAAGCGTTCTTGTCTTATGTCCACTTCAAATGTTGACTACTATATTTAAAAATCTGGAATCTGAGGGTGAAAAAAAATCTAAATATTGAGAAAATCGCCTTTAAAATTGTCCAGATTAAGTTCTTAGCAATGCATATTACTAATCAAAAATTAAGTTTTGATATATTTACAGTAGGAAATTTACAGAATATCTTTACTTAATATCCTAATGATTTTTGGCATAATCTTGACTATTGCTACAAATATACACGTGCTTTTTATGACTGGTTTTGTGGTCCAGGGTCACATACGGTAGGCTTTTATCTGTACCCTTCTGATACATGGATTATTACTAGACCATGATGGTCACAGCTCATTTAGATGGATCAGTCTAGCAGTTTTTATATGAATTATAATAATTATTTAGGAGGGTTGTGGAAGCACACACGTTTACTTAACTATAATGGGGACAATTCTATTTTTTTTTATACAGCTAGTTATAAACGCTATAATCTAACCCACACTCCTAACAGAAAAAAAATTGCATTTTTACAAATTTTTAAAACAATTTTAATTAGCTTGCATTGATTTTTTTTAAACAAACGATGACGTCACGAAAATATGGTTTTGGGCAGTGTTGCCAGCTTAGCAATTTTGTTGCTAAATTTAGCAACTTTTCAGACTACCCTAGCAACTTTTTCTTCCAAAAGCACCTAGCATCAAATTTAGCTATTTTTAAAAATTTATTTGGCAGGTTTTAGCAACTTTTGTTAAGTGACTCAAACGATAAAAAGGCACAATTTACCATTTAAATTACACAAAAAGAGGAAACCAAAGATGCCTAGCAGTACACACGTTACAGGAATTAAGTTAGCTGCTATTTGCAATTGTTTAATAGTATACTGTTATTTTTCATTTATGAGACACTTTGTTAGTAGCTTGTACCTGCGATTGTTGATGAGTTACACTGTTTCTTACAGTACACTGTAAGAAAAATATGCAGAAAAATGGAAAAGGTGCTAGTAATTTTCCAGGACATTATCCGTTATACATTGTAACCCGAAAACACAAAATACAATGCGTAATTAAAAATG
>NW_015505951.1:643279-706140 GCF_001515645.1 Sinocyclocheilus grahami
CTACTAATAAACTGCTTTAAAGTATAAAACTTAAATTGTAATCGTTCAAAAATGTGTACGTTTTCGATAATTCAATGGATTTAAAAATAGTTCTTTATATTTTAATATTATATTATGTATTTATATTGCTACGAACAAATCTAAATTAACATATATAATATATATATATGTTTTTGCTGAGATTTGACAATTTTGCATCGTGATTACTTAATGACGTCATCACAACATCATTTAGCAACTTTTAGCAACTTCCCCTGAAAATTAGTTGGCAACACTGGTTTTGGGGGATTTAGTCAGGTTTATCTCACTACTGGGTACAAATGTGCCCCCAAAACAGTAGTCTCACACACACACACACACTCTCACACACACACACACACACACCTGTTAGCATACTAACCTCGGTCACTAAATTGTTCTGGAGTCCCGCCGGTTTGCCGTACTCCCATCCTTTAGTGCACTGCACCACGTCCCTCGGCACGTTCTCCGTGTAGTTGCTTATATTCTCAGGGTACTTGTAAAGTTCGCAGTGACTGAACCCAGACCCCTTCAGCCACGGGATGGTGAGGTTGAGGGACGCTTGTCTGGAGAGGTTTCCGAGAAGAGAAGACGGCGGCAGTAACGCCAGGTCAGGTTTGCAGTGGTAAGACTCGGGGATGAGCGTGAAGAAAACATCGCTGAAGAGATTCAACGAAACCGCAAAGTTTGGAAACCAGCTGAAAAGCGTTATGATCCTGTTGTATCGCCCATATCCACCAATCTGAGGGTAGATTTTAGTTTCAAACTCCATAACTAGAGTCCTTATCGACGGAAACAGCTATTTCTCACAGACATTGCACCCTGCAGTGCTGAGGACTGGTGTAACACAGTCTGGGCCTGGTGCTTTTCTCCTTTTCTGCTTCCGGAAGAAAGTAGGGAAAGGCTGTTTATCAATAAATTGTGGATTATATAATTTGCGGCAAATGTTATGTTGTGTACAACATTATCAAAAATATTAATAGCCTACTATTGATTATTAATAAAGTTAGCGAATTAGTCTCAATTTTTTGACCAAGCGGCAACCTCCCGCTCTCTCTCGTGAAGCCAAGACGGAAGTGACTTAAACTGTAATTCATCAACTGGCCGCTAGAGGCTGGCTGCAAAAGGGAGTCAGTGCCCAACTTTACTGCAGAAAAAAATGTTTACAGCCTGGTTCAAAAAAATATTTTGGTCTATATAGCTAATTTTGCCCTTCATGACAACTGTGAGGCGGGTAAAACATTTTTTTATAACTCATCCGTTTAAATTATATTAAGCCTTAAAGTTCTGCATAATTAAGGGCGTGGCCACTTGAGTGACAGGTGGATTGCTGCTGCTGTCACCACCGTCGAGCTAGGTAGGCGTGGCTTCAGCAACCTGCTTCCGCCTCTTTGCCCATTTTTGATTATGACGCGCTGCCAAGATGGCGATGGCCGGCTCCGCCCACTTTTGAGCTTCAAAAACGCTCTTCGGAAATCGACGGGTGACGTCACGGACACGACATCCATGTTTTTATACAGTCTATGGTTTTCACACACCACCATTTTACTCACTTGTTTAGAAACGTTTTGACCGAATCAAGAAAAAAGCATCGGTCCAAACGGATCACGAATCAGAGTTTTGTTAAATCCAGCTCATTTCAGACGCAACACCACTTTTCACAGTTAATAGTTAACCCTGGGTCATTCTAAACCCTGGTTAAAGGTAAACCTGGGTTTTCACACCGCATATAGGCTACTTTAATTAATCTTGGGTATTCATAAACCGAGTTTTCACACACTCTTGGTTGAAAAATGCTGGGTTAAATACAACCCAGTGCTGGGTTAAATAGGGACAAACCCAGCAATTGGGCTGTTTTGACTCATCGGTTTGGTTAAATGTTTAACCCAACCGCTGGGTCAAAACAACACAATTGCTGGGTTTGTCCCTATTTTACCCAGCACTGGGTTGTATTCAACCCAGCATTTTTTAGAGTGCACTGTAGGGCTTTTTACGCATGAAATAGTAAACCCTGAATCATTCTAAACCCTGGGTAAAAGGAATCAAGGGGTTTTGCTCATACTTACCCGGGGTTAACAAGTAATTCTGGGTATTCATATACAGTGGAGATAAATTTTATGAATACTTTATTTTTCAGAAATAATGTAATCTTCATTGTTCAAAATTTGAAGGAATGTTAATTGTGGCTATACCATGCTAGTAGAGTTTTACAAAATAACCAAGGCACTTCAGCAAAAACCCTTTACAGCAGTGATTGTAGCATGAAGAAAGATTACAACTAATATTTCTGAAGGTTACAGCAGTCAAAAATTAGTAGGAAGTGTAGAGGCCCTTGCTTTGAATGACTTCTGCACATCTGCGGCTGCAGGACATCGCTAGTCTTTCACACTGTTGGTGCTGGTGTGATCTTGGTCCACTCTTCCAGTCTCTTCCACAGTTCGGTGACTGTAGTGGGTTTCTTAGCCATAACTCTGTCACCATTGGGAGATGCTTGCGGGGAAGGAACTGCATGTTGCCACAGGAGGTTCTGATAAACATTTGCATTCATCCTGCCATGTAGCTGTATCAGAGACCCAGGTCCTGCTGCAGAAAACATCCCTTATCCTCCACCTTTCACGGATTTCTTTACACACTTTGGCTTCAGTCTTTCCCCAGTTTGACGACAAACATATCCACCTTTCACGGAGATTTCTTTACACACTTTGGCTTCAGTCTTTCCCGAGTTTGACGACAAACAATGTTTCCCATCGGACCCAAATAAATTACATTTGCTCTCATCACTAAAGTGAAGTCTCTCCACAAAACATGCTCCACAGCAAAGGTGAGTCTAGCCTTTTGATTCTTTCTACTGATGAGAGGCTTGGTCACTGCAGAGTATGGCTTTCAGTCCAAATTCTCTTAAACGTCGAGACACTGTATGCCAAGACAGATCCTTACCCTGTTCAGAGCTGAACTGGCAAGCAATTTCAGCTGCAGTGCTGAACCGATTCCCCATTGAGATTCTCTGCATTATCCTGTCCTCTTGTGTATTTGTCTTTCGTGGACGACCAGCCTTTGCTTAAAAACTGTTGAGATAACTTCAGATAGGACTGAGCAGTGACCTTGAAATGAAGGAAAATTGTAGCTTGTAAGTTTTGATCTCCACTGTATTTCAATATATCGTTATCCTGTCCAAAAGCCCATAAACATTATAGATAACATTTGAAGTAACAATGAATTTACAAATTAGTGCTGTCAATCGATTAATCGCGATTAATCGCATACAAAATAAGTTTTTGTTTACATAATGTGTGTGCACTGTGTATATTTACATTTAGTCATTTAGCTGATGCTTTTACTCAAAGCGACTTACAAATGAGGACAACAGAAGCAATCAAAATCAACAAAAGAGCAATGATATGCAAGTGCTATAACAAGTCTCAGTTAGCTTAACGCAGTGCACATAGCAAGGCTGTTTTTTAAATGATATAATAAATAAAAAACAGAATAGAAAAAGAATAGAGCGAGCTAGTGTTAGAGGCCTTTTTTGCTTTTGTTTATTGTATAATAAAAAGAAAACAAATAGATAGAATACAAAAAGAATAGAGAAGCTAGTGTTAGTTTTTGTTTGTTTTTTTAGGGTGTGTATTAGTGCTGTCAAACGATTAATCGCGATTAATCACATCCAAAATAAACGTTTTTGTTTACATATAATGTATGTGTACTGTGTATATTTACGTATATATAAATACACACACATACAGTATATATTTTGAAAATATCTACATGTATATATTTATATTCATATAATTTATATTATATATAAATATATTTAATATATAAACAACATATTTTTCTGAAATATATACATGCATGTGTGTATTTATATATACATAATAAATATAGCCAAGACGGAAGTGACTTAAACTGTAATTCATCAACTGGCCGCTAGAGGCTGGCTGCAAAAGGGAGTCAATGCCCAACTTTACTGCAGAAAAAAATGTTTACAGCCTGGTTCAAAAAAATATTTTGGTCTATATAGCTAATTTTGCCCTTCATGACAACTGTGAGGCGGGTAAAACATTTTTTTATAACTCATCCGTTTAAATTATATTAAGCCTTAAAGTTCTGCATAATTAAGGGCGTGGCCACTTGAGTGACAGGTGGATTGCTGCTGCTGTCACCACCGTCGAGCTAGGTAGGCGTGGCTTCAGCAACCTGCTTCCGCCTCTTTGCCCATTTTTGATTATGACGCGCTGCCAAGATGGCGATGGCCGGCTCCGCCCACTTTTGAGCTTCAAAAATGCTCTTCGGAAATCGACGGGTGACGTCACGGACACGACATCCATGTTTTTATACAGTCTATGGTTTTCACACACCACCATTTTACTCACTTGTTTAGAAACGTTTTGACCGAATCAAGAAAAAAGCATCGGTCCAAACGGATCACGAATCAGAGTTTTGTTAAATCCAGCTCATTTCAGACGCAACACCACTTTTCACAGTTAATAGTTAACCCTGGGTCATTCTAAACCCTGGTTAAAGGTAAACCTGGGTTTTCACACCGCATATAGGCTACTTTAATTAATCTTGGGTATTCATAAACAGAGTTTTCACACTCTCTTGGTTGAAAAATGCTGGGTTAAATACAACCCAGTGCTGGGTTAAATAGGGACAAACCCAGCAATTGGGCTGTTTTGACTCATCGGTTTGGTTAAATGTTTAACCCAACCGCTGGGTCAAAACAACACAATTGCTGGGTTTGTCCCTATTTTACCCAGCACTGGGTTGTATTCAACCCAGCATTTTTTAGAGTGCACTGTAGGGCTTTTTACGCATGAAATAGTAAACCCTGAATCATTCTAAACCCTGGGTAAAAGGAATCAAGGGGTTTTGCTCATACTTACCCGGGGTTAACAAGTAATTCTGGGTATTCATATACAGTGGAGATAAATTTTATGAATACTTTATTTTTCAGAAATAATGTAATCTTCATTGTTCAAAATTTGAAGGAATGTTAATTGTGGCTATACCATGCTAGTAGAGTTTTACAAAATAACCAAGGCACTTCAGCAAAAACCCTTTACAGCAGTGATTGTAGCATGAAGAAAGATTACAACTAATATTTCTGAAGGTTACAGCAGTCAAAAATTAGTAGGAAGTGTAGAGGCCCTTGCTTTGAATGACTTCTGCACATCTGCGGCTGCAGGACATCGCTAGTCTTTCACACTGTTGGTGCTGGTGTGATCTTGGTCCACTCTTCCAGTCTCTTCCACAGTTCGGTGACTGTAGTGGGTTTCTTAGCCATAACTCTGTCACCATTGGGAGATGCTTGCGGGGAAGGAACTGCATGTTGCCACAGGAGGTTCTGATAAACATTTGCATTCATCCTGCCATGTAGCTGTATCAGAGACCCAGGTCCTGCTGCAGAAAACATCCCTTATCCTCCACCTTTCACGGATTTCTTTACACACTTTGGCTTCAGTCTTTCCCCAGTTTGACGACAAACAATGTTTCCCATCGGACCCAAATAAATTACATTTGCTCTCATCACTAAAGTGAAGTCTCTCCACAAAACATGCTCCACAGCAAAGGTGAGTCTAGCCTTTTGATTCTTTCTACTGATGAGAGGCTTGGTCACTGCAGAGTATGGCTTTCAGTCCAAATTCTCTTAAACGTCGAGACACTGTATGCCAAGACAGATCCTTACCCTGTTCAGAGCTGAACTGGCGAGCAATTTCAGCTGCAGTGCTGAACCGATTCCCCATTGAGATTCTCTGCATTATCCTGTCCTCTTGTGTATTTGTCTTTCGTGGACGACCAGCCTTTGCTTAAAAACTGTTGAGATAACTTCAGATAGGACTGAGCAGTGACCTTGAAATGAAGGAAAATTGTAGCTTGTAAGTTTTGATCTCCACTGTATTTCAATATATCGTTATCCTGTCCAAAAGCCCATAAACATTATAGATAACATTTGAAGTAACAATGAATTTACAAATTAGTGCTGTCAATCGATTAATCGCGATTAATCGCATACAAAATAAGTTTTTGTTTACATAATGTGTGTGCACTGTGTATATTTACATTTAGTCATTTAGCTGATGCTTTTACTCAAAGCGACTTACAAATGAGGACAACAGAAGCAATCAAAATCAACAAAAGAGCAATGATATGCAAGTGCTATAACAAGTCTCAGTTAGCTTAACGCAGTGCACATAGCAAGGCTGTTTTTTAAATGATATAATAAATAAAAAACAGAATAGAAAAAGAATAGAGCGAGCTAGTGTTAGAGGCCTTTTTTGCTTTTGTTTATTGTATAATAAAAAGAAAACAAAGATAGAATACAAAAAGAATAGAGAAGCTAGTGTTAGTTTTTGTTTGTTTTTTTAGGATGTGTATAAGTGCTGTCAAACGATTAATCGCGATTAATCACATCCAAAATAAACGTTTTTGTTTACATATAATGTATGTGTACTGTGTATATTTACGTATATGTAAATACACACACATACATTATATATTTTGAAAATATCTACATGTATATATTTATATTCATATAATTTATATTATATATAAATATATTTAATATATAAACAACATATTTTTCTGAAATATATACATGCATGTGTGTATTTATATATACATAATAAATATAGTGAGTTTGATGATCAGTCAGGAGGGTCACATTCACATTAGTTGTCTAACGTTTATGTTTTTTGATGGTCAATGCCGGGATCTTAAGAGAGCAGGATGGCTGACGTCCGATATAAAGCTGATATATCACATTATTTTAATTTAAAAAATAAGTAAACAACACATGCATTTGCTGATATGTAAATAATTGATGTATTTAAACAATTGTTGAAATGACATTCCTATTTTTGACGTAATATTTACAAAAATAATTATAAATAAACAGATTTTTTTTCAGATAGCAACTTCTAGATTCGGTAGTGTGTATATATATACTTGAGTGTAAAAAGCTAAATATGCATCTCTTCCATCTTTATTTGACCGTCTAACTCTAGCACTCTCTATTCTAATTTGTTTTTAACTACTGGTTTTTATTCGTTTTATATTTAAAAACACTTGACGCTCTAACACTTGCACTCTCTATTTGTTTTCTAACGGCTCGTTTTCTTTAATAGTTCCAAATGTGGCAACCTCTTCTGGTATGGTGTTAAATGAACACTAGTCTTGACAACATAGCTGTGGTCTCCGTTGAGTGCTATGTAAAATATGACATTTGTTACCATTTGCAAGTCAAAAATAATCCTCAAAAGTTATGACATTAAGCATTTTCATCCTACAAGAGTGACTGGACAGAACTAAAAGTCTGCATCACATTGGTTCCCTCTTGTGGCAGATGTGTCATATTGCAGCTCACAAAAACAAACCACAGAAGCAAAGTCATTTCAAAAATTTATTTACGAACATAATCTCTGAGGAACAACAGCAGTTCTCGCGCTCTCTGTACATGCAAGTGTAGAAAATAACAATTTAGAATTTTTCCTCTCCGTTAAGTTTTTTGTATTTTTAGTTTCTCGCTTTTTGAATTGCAGGATATCAACACAGCTAAAGGTGAAAGTACTGGATCTTTGACAGCACTGACGATAGCATCAACAAACCCCTCCCTCCCATAGCTGCTCCAACAATATGTACACAATTGGAACTACATTGTACAAATAAAAAAAAGATACATTGTTACATCACCGGTAGCGAGCGCGACACGTCTCGTTGCTGTTAGAACCTCACATTCTACGCAAGTTTAGACTAGTACAAAGAGGAGGGTGCAAAACGTCCTGGAATATTATTTACAGTTATGTACAACGTCTCGTTTACGCATTACAAGAGGAAAATTTACACAGCGGAGACCTTCAACTCAAACATACCACAGGTGTCAGAAAGATAATAAATAGGTTATTTCTCACTATTTATGAAGAGTTCAACATGAGTAAGAGGAGTTCAGTTCCAATTCAAGAATCATCTGTTGGATTTGTGGATACTGAGGAAAAATTGTTAAAACAAGGCTTGAAATTGTGGCTCAACACAATCTATCCCATCACTAAATGGAATAATCAGTGTACTTGGTAGAGGTAATGTGTTGCAGACAGAGGTCAGTGAGTCAACAGGCAAGCATATGCAAGATTTCTGTTGTCCAATCTCACGGTCAGTAAGTCCCAATACAGTATATTTAGAGTGATTATTAAATAAAAGTTCAATGGTTTTATGGCTTGTGAGTGCTGAATAGTAAAGCCCAAATGCAAATCACAATGTCAAGCCTTTTAAAATTGAATCAGTTGTGGGAACCCAAAACGTTTTCAACAGGTCAGAGGACAGTGGAAATTCACATATCATCATGTAAACACTAAGTATACAGGGGCTTAGTGATGATACATAAACCATTTGATGAACAAGTCACTATTTCAGTTCCATGGGGGAAAAAATGCACCCAAAAGCACTTATCTGAAATTTTGGTAGAGAAACCACACAATACAAAAGAAAGCACTAAAAGAACATAATCTGAACAGAAAGCTATTCATATTATGCACTCGGAAGAATCTGTTTGTTTTGCACTGCACAGTACTCACAAAATACCAGGACACGAGTCATCCTAAACTAGTGGAACTAGTGACACCTGTTGCACCCAGACTCAATGCACACATACAGAACTGCGTCATGTGGGATTTTCAGACTCACAACCTCACATGGAACAACAAAAACAAAACACTAGCCTGGATGGTTAAGCAAACATCACACAACCTCACACTGAAGTACAGGCATGTAATGAGAAAGGGTAAAATATCAAAACACATTTCAATTTCCACTCACCCCAAAAAACGATATCTAATAATTAAAAATAAATCCTCTATAAGAAAAAAAAAAACTTGCTTGTCCCCTGTTTATTGATGAATTTAAACATCTAAATGTACTGTAAAATGTAATTAGATGGTAAAGGATAAACCAAAATCTGAGAATAACTGACATTGGTGCATAAAAAAATAAAATAAAAAATACTGTGACGGGAGATTCACAAGAATGCTAAATATGGAAAAACAGTCAGAGAGCCCATGTATACAAATAGTAAGTCCAGGAACGGAGGTGTGTATGTTTTGTTCAGCCATAATGATCTGTAAAAGTCCGTATCAGTACATTGCTAATAACGGAGGGTGCCGAGAACACAAATTAACAACAAATTAAAAATTGCTTGAGTGAACAAATGCAAAACGTTTGTCTGATGCAATAATGCATTTCCTTTTATTTGCAGATAATATTTAGAACCTCGCTTTTGTAAAGCCGAACATTTGTAAAAAATAAGAGAAAAGCAGAAAAATGTCCAAACTCCTAATTGCTAAGATCTTTCAGAACGGTCGTATAGTGCTGAAGAGAGGGTATGTGAGGGGGATTAAAAGAAACGTGCGGTTTCGTGTCTTAAAAACGAATGTAACATGATCAGAGGGCATGACACACAAAACAAAAACTTCCATGATTCTAATTGTACAATGGGTAATATATTCAAATATGTACTACACCGTTCATGGCGTGCTTTTATATTTAGACAGACCTACCTATGACTTGTGCAGCTTTAGAAGAAATCAGAGACGTTAACTGTATAAAGGCATTTTCTTGGTTTATACTTTTTGAAGATATATACTTGTGTAATAAAACGATGAATAATATACCTCTACTATTCTTTAAATAAATCCATAATCACTCTGCTACATCTGAAAACTATGGTCCTGGCCCTGACAGAGTAATCAGGAGAAATGGTGTTTCCTAATGACGGTGGTGATGACGATCTAGATTTACTTTGACTAGCCTTGGACAGAAACCTTAAGGACCGCTGCATGGAAGTCTCGAAAATACTGACAATGCGTACACCTTTTGGCCGGGGGGTGGTGTGTTTGTTTGGTGGGGGATGTTGGGGTGAGGGGGAAGTGCTGCCCGAAAGTGAACTGTACATACAATGATAACTTTTATTCATTTATTTTTTTACTCTTAACTGAGTGATGTTACAGTACATAAGTTATTTACAACTGTGCAGTAATGTGTGGCAAAATAAATTATCTAGAAGGCAGCGAGAATACATTGGTTAATGATTATAAAAACTGTACATCATTTACGGAATACCTTTTTTTTTTCAGTTTTGTATTTTTTTCCATTAAACTAATGTTGGCTCTGTAGTGTTTCAAGTCACTTCCTCAGAAAGGGAACAATGAAATGCCCGAGTAAAGAAAGACATAAACCAAAACAAACATTAAAAAAAGAAAAGAAAAACTATATTCTTGTAAGTCCTTGTCTCGTGATTTGTGACAGCAACATTTGCCCTTTCATTAGTCTTTTTCCTTATGCAGTTGTTTGAAACCAGGCATGTCAGACCTGGCTTAGGGGCCATCCATCCTCCATGCTTTTGATCCAGCATCTGGGATCAAATGCACTGTGGTCATCATGTGAGGGCACTCTAGGTCTCATGCCCTAAAACTGAACGCAGTCTCTCCTCCCGGCTCTGTTACTCAGCTGCCGCCCCCTGCATGCAGCTTCCTGCCCTGAACGTGGGGCCGCATGGGGTGCTGTACAGCAGGAAAGCCACTCTCTCTCTACTGCTGTAGGCATTATAGACTCAGGTTTAAACAGGTAGAGGGTTAGTTAGCACTCTCCTGTCACACTCTTGCGTGTCTTTTTTGTGCCTGCACATCGAGGTGTTGACCGTGTTCTGTGTCCACCACTGTGCCGTCTGTCCCCTTGTTCTGGAGCACACAGGTGGACGAACCTGTCTCAAGCTCCTCGTTTGTTGTAACTTAGCATGGGATGGGACAGAGAAAAATTCTGTCCCATATGTTCACCCAAATAACCCAAGACAGGAGGGACAAGGTTCAAAGCAGTTTTGCTTTTTAAATCCCAAACAAAACCATAAAAACTTGAGGATAAAAGTGCAAGTTGTGTTTTTTCTCTCGTAAAAAGACGGTTCCTCCTCGGGCAGAAAAGGATGAGTTTTGTCATTTACATTTTCTATATAATATATATTTTCTCTCCTCAAAGAAATCTCCTCAAACCGGCTAGCCCTTACCGAACTTTGTTTGATGTCTCTTTGATAGATGATTAATATTAGACCGAACTCTCAGAGTCTGAATGTGTGTCGGTGTCACGCAGGCAACAGTACAAAGTCGTCGTTGACGTCGACCATTGGCACATAGAAGGAGGGGACCTCGTTAACACACAGAGACTTGTGTCCAGCAGGGTCCAGCTCCTGTACCTTGAGTTGCCACTCCATTCTCTGCACTGCATTCAGAGCGGCGGCCTCATGCTGCTGCCGCATTAGCAAACACGTCTGTCAGAAGATGAAGATTAGAATTAGACTTTGGAAAATATTTGCACATTTGAGGCTTAAAAAAAAAAAATTTAGGGCTGTCAGTCGATTAAAATTTTTGATCTAATTAATTACAAGATGTGTCAATGAATTAATCTAATTAATCGCAAATTAAATTTGGCAGTGAAATTACCCACAGAAGATTATTTAAAACCATTATTGTGTTAAATGAGAAAGTATCAAGTAGACATTACAAACAGTAGCTTTAGAGCTTTATACAGTGAAAGTCCGAAACCAACAGTCTTCTTTTTCAGTCTTTTTTCTTTTTTTTTAATGAATTGATGTTCTAAATAAGAAGCTTAAACTGCCAGCAGGTGGTGGTAAATGTCTTTATATGTTATTCATTCATTCGTTCAAACTGCTGATTCATTCAGGAATACAGTAAACGGCTTAGTTTATGATTAGGCTATTCATTGAACCATTGGATTCGTTCAAAATGCAGATTCATTCAGAAACTAAACACTGACGTGTTGCTCACAGGCGCATCACAACAGTTTTGCAGCAGCTTTAAAGGTAATATTTTCTCTGCAAAATTGAGCAAAACAGACAATATTGCATTTAAAAAAAACACAATATTAACTACTTATTTACTGAACTGTTGTATAAAATCACATTTAAACTTTCACTGATAATTTGTCGTGATATTCGTGACAAAACAGCACTCGTGTGATATTGCTAGTGTGATCATATGATATAAACATGAGACAAAAACTCATACAGGGGTATTTTTTGGCACATATCTTGAAATTTAGGAGCATAACTGCATTCATGGGGTTATTGCCCTGAATCATATTTGTCAACAGTCAACTGTATGGACTTACAGGTCTGGGGCGGGGCCAGTGAGTTAACTGTGTTAAATTATTTTAATTGCGTAATTTTTTTCATGACTAATTAAGTTAACGCGTTAACGAAGGGCTTACGAGTTTGGAACGACATGAGGGTGAGTAATTAATGACAGAATTTTCATTTTGGGCTGAACTAACTCTTTAACACATGTGGGTCTCTATATGAGTGATGCGTAAGGAAGCTCCTCACCTTCATGCGGTCGTACTTATCATCCACATCTTGAATCCAAGAGATAAACTGCCGAGCATTGAAGCGATCTCTCACAGACTTGTTTTCATCCCCCTAAAGAACACGATTTTGTTACAGATGTAAGAAAATCTATGCTTGAAAGGCTTTTAACATCTTTGGTGTATTAACACTAATCGTTAAAATGAGTACTCACCTGGCTTTCTGATGGCATGTTGTAGACTTCTGAGTCCAGCAGCATTGTACAAGCACTGAAGGGAACGGCCTGATTTGCGATCGTTCTTGCTGCTCTGCAATGAACACGAAGCACTTCCTGCTCACAAGATACAATCAGCTTCTCCTGTAAGGGGACATTAAATCAGAGTCAGACTGACATCTCATACCTTACGAGCATTCATCTAATAACCAAGGAACAAAACTGGTAAACAGTGTTGAAACGATCAAGGTCTGCAAGTCAGAAGAAGAAAGAACATCAGAAGAAAATCAAATGGGGAGCCTGATCGTACTGCAATATGCTTACTTAGTTGAAATGTATATTGCAGATAAGTTGCTATTCTATTACACAAAGCCTTTGATGATTCATCAAAGGATTTGTGCCGTGTGATCATTGCATCCTAACGGGGTGACTTCTGAAATGAGCTCAGTGATGCGTAGAGGGGAGAAAACAGACAGAGGGAAAGCCTAAAGCCAAAGAGTAAGAGTTTACCCTCTCGATGCTGTGCTGCAGTCTTAGTTTTCCTCTCACTGCCTCTTGTTGTCTGAACAGCTCCTTCAGAGGCTCCGACAAAGATGGGGGTGGAGCAATCTAAGAAAGTAGAGAAACTTGTCATGTCTTGTCATTCTGGAAAACTGAATCTGAATGACTAATGTTTAGCAAGACATCCCTATAGCTCAACAATGGAAACAATAACATGGATAATATACTGTGTCCTAACCAAGAACGGTCCAAAATCTTGCTCCATATAATACATTAAACATCAAATATGTTCTGATTGTGACTGTGCAGTGTTGCACACCATTTTTGCTTTCTGCATGGACAGAAAATTACTTGTCGGTATAATTAAACTCTTGGTTAGGACATAACAGTGTTAAGAGTCTTTATGCATCGAGTACAAGTGCACACAAAAATCTTACCACAGGAATATGAAGCTTGCTCAAAGGCTTGCCATCGAGTAAATAGGATCCTGTGTATGTCACATACTCTGCGTAACACTGGGGAGCTTGAGGTGTTATGTAACACAAAATCTTCCGCTTTTCCTCAATTTTCTTGCGGATCTGAAGGTACTCAAAATAAGGGTTGGAACGGTCACTGTGGTATGGCTCTATTTCATCCAATTTGATGGCATTCACAATGACTGCCAGTGTCTGCTGAATCATCTCCCGAGTCTGCTTCATTGCTGTGTTCACAAGCTGAACCTGCACCTGTTGTGGGCCTGATTTTGGAAACTTCCTCTTGCGTGGATGCTGGGACTGGTTGTCGTCATCCTCAACAGACCTGCCTTTTGTTTTGGTGATTAGTGCAGGGGCAGGAGTAGATGTTTGAGCTGTGGTGGAGCTGATGGGCTCTTTCTCCTTTTCTACAGTGACACAAGAGGTGGTCACACTTGTGGTGACTGATGAGGAGGATACCGAACAGGTGATGTTTGATGAGCTTAGCGCAGCACTCTGCTTGTTCTGATTGGCCAGCATCTGAGCCTTTTTCCGGGTTATCCTCTGAGGTATTTCCTCAATTTTCTTGGGTGCCTCAGACATTGGTATGGTCACTGACAACTTGGCGGTTGTTTCAAGTGCCTCTGATACTTGGGTGCTGCTAGGCACTGAGACAGTTGGGACCTGAACAGACGGATGAGGGCTACATGAGGGACCCAAAGCTACCACAGGATTTTGTCCTAATGAAAGTGGTTTTGTGGTGACTGGTAGATCCAAATATTGTACCATTACAGATGGCATCATGGTATCTGGGGTTGTTTCTTTTTGCCTGTATTCATGGTCCTTTTCACTTTCAGTAGAGAACAAGTTACTGTTATTTTCATTCCCTTCTTCAAATGCCCCCCTCTCCTCTGGAATTGCTTCTTTTATGGGAGGAACATCTGGGATGTTCTGAGGCTCTGGCTCCAACTCACACTGTGGTCTATAGCCATTGTCACTTATTGGGGGAATCAAATCCTGACCAGATTCAGTCGGAGGCACAACTGCAGGAGAACAAGGAGCTTTGGACAAACTTGGCAGGTCAACATCCATTATGTCATTTTCGCTTGACTCAATGACTGGAAGTATTGTCTGCTTACTCTCTGCAGTCTCTGGGGCTGTTATATCAGGATCCTGCATCTCCTTCTCTTGAAAAGGAAGGTCTGGTATAGAGAAGGGGCCCATGTCATCCATTTCATCAGCTGCACCAGAGAATGGATCTGCCCATGAAACAACAGGTTCTTGGCTGACTGGTGGAGCTACAGGCATGCTGTTCTCTGCAGCATAGGTGGGAGAATTTTGTCTATTGTCTTTCATCATGCATGACGGCTCTCGGTCCATCGGAGCTTCCTCAGGATTTGGTTTGCAATCAGTGAAGAAAGTTTCTAGTTGAGACGATTCTGTCTCCAATGCCTCCGTTACAGGTCTTTCTGGTGATTGAATGTCTTCCACTGTGTCTTTGTGGACCTCATAATGAGAGTCAGACATTTGTGATGGACAGTATGCTGTAGAATAAGTAGAGTGAGGTGGTGTCACAGGAATTCCACCTGGGATATGCTGCATTTCACAATCGGAGTGTGAATAGGGACTGCTAATCTTTGAGACAGCTGCCTCGACCTCTCTGTAACTCTCATGAGGTGATTTCATGAGCCCGTCTGAATTCCAGCCTAAGGACTGATCACATGAGTTGTCCATGTAGTTGTCTTGCAGATGGGTTGGTGTTATGGGAAGTACATCAGGATCTCTTCTATCTGAACATTCAAGCCAAGCCTTTTTGTCAGATTCCTCAATCCCGAGTGTATAAATGGGATCGTTTCTAGACTGGATGGTCTCGTCTGCAGCGAGGTGACCTTCTCTGGCATCCTCAACAAAATCATAATCTTCCTCCTCATCATTTTCTTGCTCTTCAACAACAGGAGGCAAATAGTCACTCCCACTAACAGGGTGGGCTGGTGTTAGACCGGGTCCACTCTGGTGTGGCTCTGAAAGATCATCAATATCCATGGGAGGCAGGGCAGCAGGGGTTGGAGTTGGGGGAGCAGCTATATCCAGACAAGGCTCCTGGGGGTCGGGTCTATGGACTGGAGTTGAGGGCTTCATGAGATAGTTGTTAAAGACACTACCTGGGTGTTCACTGCCATCGTTGATGGAATTTACTGTAGATGGTACATCATCTGGTACACTATCATGTTGCGATGGGTCAGGCCTGGGAGACATGTCGATAGGCGATAAACAGAATGAAGAGGAAATGCAATTAAGTCTGTCAGCTGCCATCTTGTCCTCAGTAAGTTGTGACGCTGAAGACTCAAATGCTGTGCCTTCTTGTATATGTTGCTGTCTTAACTTATCTGCCTCTACTTTGAACTCAATCTCAAGTGGTCTTCTGACATCAGAGGTAACAGACCGACCCACAAGTGGTAACTGCATGTTCTTTGCTGGTGTTATGCATGTTCCCTCCTGGAAGTTACTTGACGAGTTAGAATATCTATCGAAGAATGTAGGAGAGCAGGCATTCATGGACATGGTTGTGGCCAAGGAATTCTGACACTCAAGACCCTCGAACATGATGTCAGGATAGTCCTCTGCACTGCAGGATGGAGTGCGTGGAGTTTGCATGACTTCCTCATAGCTTGGACACGAGATCACAGATGTTGGGGTGGGGACACCTGTTGGTCTGTTCTGGTCGGGTCGTGGAGATGCAGGAAGACTTTCCTTCATTTGGTGGCCAGCGAGCCAGTCTTTTGAGTTCTGGCTGTCCATAGGTTGTGGTTTTCTATCAGGCGACATCATTTGGGTTGGAAGGCCATCTTTTATCTTTTTCTCTTTCAAAGCAGTTTCCAATGAAGCAGATTTTTTGGAGAGTTCACTGCGGTTCTTCTTCAGTTCTTCATTTGACTTAGTTTTATCTTTGAGTTTTGGGTCGCCTGATCGATGCCTTAGTTTTTCCATCTGTTTCATTCTCTCCTTGTGTTTTTTATGGCGCTCTTCAATCTCCTGATCTTTTAAACTAAGCATTTTGCCAAAACTCGTTAGTCTAAGATCACCATCAACCAACAGCTTTTCACGAGGGCGGTTGTCTTTTCGAGCTGTCTCTTTTGACTGGCTGAATTTGTCATTCTCATCTTTGACCTTTGCCTTGACATCTGTTCTCTCTTTATCCATGATATCTTTATTTCTGTCCTTATTTTTCCCATCAAATTTAGAACTGTCTTCTTTACATTTCTCTTTAAGACTTGTGACTTGAGTGTTTTCCTTCAATCCAGATTTCTGTTCCTCTTTTGAGTGCCTGAAGGAGCCAAAACTATCAGAATATTTATGCTTTTCTTCTTTCACTTTTTCCTTGTGTTTCTCTTTCTTCTTTTTGTCTTTTATTTTCTCATTGTTCATGACACTGTTTGTCTTGTCCTTTTTGGACATCTCCTTCTCAAACTCCAGAGTTTTTTCCAAGTCATCCTCACCATCAGCTTTGGAACCATATGGAAAAGTGTAAGGGTCAGCCTCCAAAGGCATGGGCTCTTTGTCAAAGGGCAAGCTTTCTCTGCGGCCATAGGATTCTCTGATCTCCTCTGACCTATCTTTTTTCTCCCCCTTTTCTTTCTTGACTTTCTCCTTTTCTTTGTCATGACTCTTTTTGGATGATGAAGACGACGAATGTCTATGCCTCTCTTTCTCTCGGAACTTGTCCTGTGCATTAGAGATAGAGATGGACTCTCTTCTCTCCTCTGAAATGTCGGGTATGCTGATGTTGGAGGAATCATAAAAGCTGCTTAGAACAGGCTCATGACCTCTGTCTGTGAAACTGTCTGATGAAATTTCACTAATTCTATCATTGGAATCATCTTTATAATCATTCATCGCCTCCTCCTCAAGTTTCTCCAACAAAGATTTCTCATTTTCACCACTCCCCTTTGAAAATTTTCGTTCTTTTAAGTGCTCTGTCTTGTCTTTGTATTTATTTTTGCCCTTTTCTTCACTGACGTCTCTCTTGTCGAGAAGTTTCTGCTTGCTTTTCTTGTCTTGATTTGAATCCACAGATGCTCTGTCCTTACGTTCCTTGTGTTTAGTGTCAGTTGAATCTTTGTCCTTTTTATCTTTGTGTTTTTCCATGGAGGCTTTTCTCTCTTTTCCAGCATCAAATGTTGCCTTCTCTTTTTTCTTATCTTTATGTTCCTTGTCTTTTTGTTTTTCTGTGGAATGTGTTTTGCCCTCAGAGTATTTCTTATGTTTATCTGTTTGGAAATGATCCATTTCATCTCTGTCAGGTGTGGAATCTTTCCTGTGCGAATCTGACAGTCCAAGAGAGTCACTAAATTTTGCAACACCCCCATTATAATTATCATCTTCGTCCTCACTCTCATCTGTAAAAATATCTGCAATTGTATACCATGTCTTCTCTCTCACCTTTTCAGGTTTTCTCTCTTCTTTCTTAAACTCCAAGAAATCTTTGTCTCTATCAGCATATTTGTCCTGGGATGTCTTTTCTTTCTTATCTTTAATCTGTTCAGATGACATCTTCCTTTCTTTTTCTTTGCTATGAGAATCTTTATGCTTTTCTTTAACCCCATCTCGCTTGTCTTTGGAGGCCCTTTCTGGATCTTTCTCTTTCATTGACCTATCGATTGAGTTTTTCTCAGGTTTCTCTTTTTCCTGGTCCAAATTTCTGTCCTTAGGCTTGTCCTTGTGTTTTTCTCCTTTGGACTTCTCTTTCTTTTCCACGCCATCCATTTTCTTCTCCCTTTCCTTTCCAGAGTGGTTCCTCTCTCTGGGGTCAGACTTACAAGTGGTTTCATTCTCTGGTTTGTCTTTAAAGAAGGCCTCACTCCCATAGTCATCTCTCAAAGATTCTTGTTTTGTTTTGGAGTCTTTCCTTTCTTTAGTAAACTCATTGGAATCTTTTCTGTCTCTGCTGCCATCCACAGAATCCTTCTCTTTCTTCTCTTTGACACCCTCTGCTGATTCTTTTCGTTTCTTCTCCTTTTCCAATGACTGACCAGAATTAAACTTTTGTTTGTCGGTCCAGTCTTTTTTCTTTTCAGCATTCTTTTCAGAGGATTCCTTGTCTTTCTTCTTTGATGCAGTTTCCTTTTCAGGACGTTTTTCTCCATGATCTGGCTTTTTATCTTTGACCTTATTTTCCTTTTTTCTATCCCTGCTTTCCTCCTTCACTGTTTCTACAATTAACTTGACCGCATTATTTGCTTTGTATTCTTTTACAGGAGCATCCCAGCTATCATCTCCATAAAGCGAACTGTCAGAAGACATGTCTGACTGCCAACGATCATGGGGGTCATCTGACGCACTCATCTTGGTGTCCTCTAGTAGGTGATTTTTTAAGTCAAAGTCTTCATAATCAGGGTCGTCTTTGATGTTTTTATCCCTCTTAGACTTTTCCTTTTCTTCTTTTATGCTTTTCTCGGATTTAAAATGTTTGTCGTCTTTTTGCTCATTCTTTTTGTCAATTTTGAGAGACTTATCCTTAGACTTTTTCTTTTTATCACTATTTTTGTACTGCTTCTCCTCTTTTGCCTTGTCTTTGTCTTTTATGCTTCTCTCCTTCTCAGCCTTCAAAGGTTTGTCCCCCTTTGTCTTCTTTGACCTCTCTTCCTTGATCCCCCTTTGAGTTTCTTTACCTGGCCAGTCCTTGTCTTCCGATTTACCCTTTGACAGTCTGTCCTCCTTCTTAAAATGATCTTTCTCATGTTTGGAAAGTTTGACCCTATTTTCAGAAGGTGACTCTGTCTCAACAATGAGCGACTTCTGCCGTGTATCGTCAAAGTCAAAAGAAAAGCTCTTGACAAACTTTTCATTCATGTCTTGACTCAACACAACACTTGGAGCCTTATCTTTTTCCTTACTTTTGTGTCTGTGTTTCACTTTGTGTTTCTTTAACACTTTTCCATCTTTGTCTGTTTTAGAAATGGCCCCATCCATGTTTGAGTTCTTGTAAAACTCAGAGTTCTTTTTGTCTACCGCATTGGCATGCGTGTTGTTTTTCTTTCTGTTATCTTGCACTTTCTTTTTCACCTGTTTCACAGACTCAATGCTGGAGTCGGCAGAAGAGTAGTCTGACTCGCTGGAAAGCCTTGTTCTGACTGAGTCCGAGAGGGAGCTGACATCAGACCACGTTGGAGAGGACACAGTCTTCCAGCCATCTGTCCTCCACTGCTTTGGGTGCTGCTCTGCCAGAGACTGTGTGTGTTTCTGAGAGCTCAGACTCCCATGCGTGGATGATGAATTCGAGATGGACAGAGAACTAAAAACAGAGGGGTCTTTGAGGCTCAATGTGGAAGAGTCCTTTACACAATTTGCACTCTGGATGGATCCTTTATCATCCTCACTCTCCAGGTCCCCAATCTCAGAATCTGAGGTGCAAAACTTGTCGTTCACTTTAACAAAGCGCACCTCCTTACTAACATTATTCTTCGTCTCCTTCTTCCTCTTCTTCTTGACTTTACTTTTGTCTTTTTGCTGCTTGGAGCTCAGCGACGTCGAGTCCCGGCTCTTGACATTGGTCTGAGGTGCAGTTTGCCTTGGTGTGGTCGTGGGTGTGAAACACAACGTCCTGTCATCCTCGTCTGAGCTGTTGCTGTCCGACAGGATCCTGCGCACAGCCTTCTTTGGTGTTAGCGAGTTGCTTTTGGAATAAGTTTTAACCTCCATCTTGGGTATGGGGATAAAGTTGTTTGTCTTGCTGACGGGTTCCTTGCGGAACTCTTTCTTGAGCAGATGCTTGTCGTCCACAGGTGGGACACGCTCCTCCTCGTCATCCTCGTCAAACTCATACTCATCCTTGACAGGAGTGGTGGTGGATTTGGGTGGGTCCATGCCCTTCCCTTTTAATTTTAAGCCCTTCTCAAACTCTGAGTCTGTATTATTGCCGTCAACAGAGCTGGATGGGGCAAATGATGGGGCATCTTCCTCTTCAGAAGAATCTGTCGATACAAACAAGAACTCTTAATATCAATGTATGGTAAACATTTCCTGTTAGACACTTTCTGGAATTATTCAAACAAGAACTGCATAACACACCTGAGGAACTCTCCTCACTGGAGGTGTAAGTGCCTTTTCCCAGTAACAGGTTAAGCATTGTTTGCGAATTTGCCACTTTTAACGGAGTCTCTCCTCTTCTGTTGCTTTGACAAGGATCCCCTCCGTATCGTAACAGCAGCTTCACAACCTGTAAAACCAGAATATGGTTGTCGATCAAGATGCCAATGTTAATTTTTTTTTTAAATCTTAAAATAAATCTGAACTTGGACCATACTTTAAGATGGCCATTGTTAGATGCATCATGTAGAGGTGTGTCGTCATCCAGGCCCTTTGTGTTAACCTCAGCCCCGGCTGCCAGCAGCTGCTTGGCCACATCATAATACCCTCTGTTACACGCCTCATGCAGTGCGGTCCAGCCTAAAATAAAAGGCATGCCATTATTAAGTGTCTGCTCATCTATGTTATGGAAAGAATTTCATGACCATTTTAACCAGGTTGAGATCACCTAATCACTTAATATGCCATTCAATATCAACAGCATGCTACAATACTAAGGTGGAGGTCAGGTGAATTCTGATGGCTACCTTTACCTGCAAAGTCTTTTACATTCACATCAGCCCCCTCATTGATGAGCTCCTTTATACGGCGTGCCTCCCCACGTATGGCTGCCCGGTGCAGCCGCGTCTCACCCCTCTCATTCCGCTTGTTAACTTTGTCTTTGGTTTTTGAGGCAGAGTTTGGTGTTCCCTTCTGACCCAGACTTGACTGCGACTGGTGCTTTGGTGTTGTGTCTGAACAAAAATATCAATATTAATAGCAATTACTTATAGAAGTGGTTCTCAACCATGTGGGCTGGGGCACTCTATGGGGGTCTCAGCAAACTTCCAAGGGGGTCACAAGATGGGATGGTAATTTCTTGGTAATTTCTATAATAAAAATAATTATGCTTCTTGTAAGTTAAAATATTTCTAAAAAGCCTTATCCAGTAATCAAGAACAACTAGAAAAACAAGTCAATTTGTTGAAAAAGGGTATTGTTCAAAAAACACCCAGTTCCTTGCTTTGTAATCATCGACTGAAGTATAAGAGGAAACATTAACCTACACGGAGCACGGGCTTCAAACACTGTCTTCAACAATGGAGGGCCTTGAAGTCAAAAAGGTTAAGTTCCACTGACTTAGTTGCAAAGTATGAGCAACTGACTGGGTTTTGTTTGCTCTGACCTCAAGGTGGCAGTCTTGTACAATGAACATGGCAAACGACACCTTCTGTCTAAAAAGTACACAATTTTTGACTAAAGTAGACAATTTCAACAGAATTTCACATCTTGGATTTGTATGATATTGTCAATAACAAAATTAAAGCACACTGACAAACTATTCAGTTTGTAAACAAGGAAATTTATTAATGAACCCATGGAAGACAGAGCTACATATAGCTACAGTAAATTTCTATTTTCAGACACTTACATTCAGAACAACCTAAAGAGTATGCACAACAATAGCTGGCATGCAAAAGTGCTCTGCAGGGGTGGGGTTAGGGGGGGGGGGGTTCCTGTAGTCTTTTGTTTTGGAAAAATAAATCTGGTGAACTATTTGAAGAGGAAGAGCTAAATTTTAGTAATCTAATAGACATGCATACTTAAACTTTATGGAATACCATTAGGTTTTATTTTTCTCAAGCTCCAACATTAGAATGCAAAACCACCCGAGCCAATTCAATCCAATCTGAATCTGAACAATTCATATTGAAACAGTACAACCAAGTCCATTATTGCTCTATCAACAGTCCTGGAGGGCTGATGAACAACAGTGGATTAAGATTGCAGAGGTTCATTTCACTAAAGTAATGTAAATTAATGAGGGTTATCTTGTTTAATTGAATTCTAATTAAGTGCTGTGGTGTGTGTTTAAATGAAGAATAGCGTGAAAGTGCAGCAGGGACAGTGGAAGCTACTGAAGCCACTGAGGCCTCTCACGGCCCCCGAGACGTGGCGCCCATGACAAACACGCACCTGGACTGTTTATGGACTCCTCCGCCGTCATCTGCATAAGAAGAGCCACCTGCTGCCGCTCTGAGAGGGGGTAGCCGGCCCGGATCCCTGGCATGCCCATCCCAAATGGCAGGCCTGACTTCCTGGTGTTAGTGGGCTCTTTTTTAATGCGCTTCCGCTCTGGACCTTGTTTTTCTGTTGAGGAGAAAACAGGGGCATATTAACACACAAACCAGCCTCATGAACACTTGTGAATAGACACAATATCCTCGAACACTCAGTTTAGTGACCGTCATAGTCCATCTAAGTAAGCTAGCACAAGTTAATATGCATTCCCATGTATGCCATCCTTAACAGCCTGAAGGTCAAGTGAAGCCTTGGGTAAATTCCCAGCCACTTGGCCCATGTGAAAGCCTGCTGGTGGCAGCAGCCATGGTGTGAGATTACCCAAAAGCCTCATGGGGAGGGAGGGGTCCTCCGATGCCATTCTAGCATGTGTGTGTTTCTTTAAGGCTATGACTTGGCAGCCTGTCACCGATTACAAAATGGCCGGTGTTCACATTTCAATGTGGCTGAGGCAAGGTCACCGCTGCGTTTGGACAAAAGCAGCTGTTCTTCACAGAAACACCCATCAATTATTCTCAGTATGTCAGTGTCAACATATCTGCCTTATAATGCGGCCGTCCAGTTCTTTACAGCCGTCCCACCCATGCTATCGACTTACAGTGGGAGAGCCATCTTTGTGTTTGCCAGTTTCAACTGTGTGACCCCCAAGCCTCAAACTGTACCAAAATGTCACGTCCAACGTGGTACAACAATCCTGTCATCTAGATTTCTGCTCTTGTCTAATCTATGGAAGATCTACAAGCCAGCTTGTTGTTCCCTCACGTGATTTGCTTAAGGCCACAAGCATAATTTATAGGGAGAGGAAGCCAGACACAAATGTTTCCAGCAACAAAGATCTTTCCAGGAATTATTCTTTACGGTTTTGGGCTGATGATTTTTTGCTAACACCTGCAAACACTTACGTGTAATGTACCCAACCACTCAACACACGCGCGCACACACACACGCACTTGCCATTTAGTCACATTCCTGTGATTCAAACCTTGAAGAGCATGAACAGCAGAAGCAGTCTAAACATGTTTATAACAGGCAGATTAACTAACAAATGCAGTGCTTGCACTTTTAGTCTTCTAAAATAGACTCAACTGAGGTAATGACAACTGTACAGCATTACAGAAGTATTCTGATGGATTAAGTTATCTGTCCTAATTTGCTCTTCTTAAAGTAAGTTGAATTTGTCTGCAGAATTTTTATATATTATTTGCCATAATATTCTATTTTTCAATCAAGTAACTTAGGCTAAAAAAATAAAATAAAAAATCATAAATGTATTATAAGTCTGGTATCAGTACTTAATACACTGCAGATATATTGAGGTTCAAACAGTTTAACAGAATCTCTACCGTAAATTTCTACTTTCACACAGTATATACTGTCATATCGCTTATGCCATATGACATAATGGCACCAAATCACCCAATCTACACTGCAAACAATATTTTAACCAAAAAAGCTGTTTAAACAACAATTGTGTGATGTGTCATTGAGAGTGATCGATTTTGCTGCACTGGATTACCAACACTATGAGCTCTGCAAGTAAAGCACTTCCACAAAATGGAGGTTTCAGAGAGCAGGTTAGGGGAGCATGTTGCTCCAAACCAGTGGTTCTCAATCTTTTATTCCACCGGGCCGCACTATGGTCCAAGTGCAAGTCTCGCGGGCCGCACGCATATCATTTACATATTACGTCAGCAATATAAACAAACCTGATTTATAATATTATAGCCTAAATATTATGATATCTAATCTATTACATTCATTGAAATAAATAAATAATTCTACTCCCTATAAATAACACCCAATTTTGTGAACTTTGGATCGAAAGGAGTAACAGCACAATCATAGTTTCACTTTTATGCGTGGGGGGCCACCCACTGGCAGACGAGCCACGAGCACTTTTTTATATGTTCTACATTTCATGTATTTATGTAACACATTCTACATTAAAAAAATTATTTAGAATGAACAATAACTGCTGTACAAAGAGTAAAAAAAATAAAGAAAAAAGAAAACATACCTATGCAGAAAAGCCGCCTATTTTTTCGAAGAGGCTTAAGTTTGCCGCAAAGCATCGGCAAAAATAATTACCATAAATGTGTCAGGGGGAAACAGTAAGGAGATATTTTAATTATTTACTAATAAACTAGTGTTTTCTGAGTCGGTGTCGCAAGGATGAAGTTGTCGATCCTGACTCGCCATCTCTTCATTTGACGCTCCTTTAGAGAAGTGCATCTTTACAGATTATGATCATAATGAAAGAGTTTTTGTTTTTGATTTGTTTTATTTCATTAAGTAGTAATTTAAAGCTTTCTATAGATATATTTATCATGTCTGTGAGGCATGTATTCGCTGAGTTTCGGTTCATTTTTGTGAAGCGCTCCTGTTCAAGACGAGACGGCAGAAAGCACATGTTTGATTTCTTTATTTTATAAAATCAGGTTTTGTTGATATTGTGAGTGCACACAAATAAAAGTAGACCCTTTACAGTTACGAATGATGTATTACTCTTACCTTTATGAGCAAAAATGACGGTGTATCCACTGAAAAAAAATGCAAGTGATCGCGCTGGCGTCTCTATGTCCTGCAAAGCGCGCTTCAGCTTCCACTCTCTGCGCAAACTATTGGATACAGCGCACATTTATCTACGTTTAACGTTTAAACATTGTTATATGCTTGAACTGTTCTATATCTATAGATTTTATTTTAGTCAAGAAGGTGGCTAAATTGATCAAGCATATGCTCTCTCTCTGCCGCTGGCCACTTGGTCGTTACTTTAAATTCGTAACGTTAATTAGGCTATGCGTGTACTGCTCATGTCTGAAAATAATAGATGAAAAACAAAATTATTTTACATAAAAACATTAGGCTATAGCTTATATTTATTTAGTAAATTTTTTAATTAATGTAAAAACTAAAAGAAATGGTAAAACAAAGTATTTTTTAATTGTGTTCAGCACGGTGGGCCGCATTTGAATTTGTGACGGGCCGCGGGTTGAGAACCACTGCTCTAGGGCTGCACGATAAATCGCATGCGATATTTAACGTGCATCTTATCAGTAAAGCTGGTTCTGTAATCAGCGGTAAATCTCCATCACGTGCGTGCTTTCACATTGAGCAGCATTAACTACACAGAGCCGTTGTTCACAATTTTTTGCGGTGCTCGTCAGTGAACAATGGTACAGAAATTTCCAAGAAAGAATGTGAAACAAATTGGTTATATAATTTTCATTTTTAAATATTTTTAAATATAATTTAAATAGATTTTTCACACTTTAAGCAATATTGTATCGCATATCGCATTTTTTAACAAGGTATCGCGTATCACATTTTTTTTCTATTCAGTACATTGCCTACTTCTACTATTACTACAACTACTATTACTAAAATTAAACAAACATTATTTTTTAGGGTATAATCAAACAACATTTCTTAATGTTTTATTTTTTATTGTAAATTCTCTTTTGTTTGCCAAAAAATTGTTTGCTTAATTTTCTATAATTAAAAGATAAATACAAAATTTATGTTTTATGCCTTCATTTGATAACCAGAAAAATTTAAATACACAACACAGAATTTCTGAGGGGAAAAACATTTCATAAGGCTATTTTAAGAATAAGTTTGAATAAATTAATTATGCATTTATCATAGACATGCTAAAACACTGAATTTGCTAACAATAAAACACTTCATAGGGCCCTAAACATTTAATTTTTGTAAAATATTGATTGTGAAAAAAATTGATGTGAAATTGTTCAAGTTTCATGATTTTAGTTAATTACACATGCTTTTTGATTAATAAAATTAAATTGAATCATTAAAAAGGAGTCGAGAAGCACTAAAATAGAAAAAATGGAATCCAGAAAAATTAAAACTGAAATAAAAATAATAATAAAAAAATAAAATAAAAAAAAGGAATTTGGGAAAAAATAAAAACTGATTTCATAGGGCCCTAAACAGACCAGATGCACAAATGCAGATACACTAGGAGCACAAATCACCAACATAAAACACTTAAATTAAATGTTGCTGACAGGTTTAACTGACTTGTATCACTGCTGAAAACCACCTCCTGTAATAGAAAGTTGTATAACTAGTTTAAAAAAAACAAAAAAACAACCCCAACAAGAAGAGTTGGTTAGAAGTGAGGTTTGTAATGTCTTTAATCAGCTAAAAGAACAAAACTGAACAACTGAAGAAAAAAACAAGAAAAAAAACACCCCGAGTCTTCAATAATGTACCAACGAAAAGTTCAGAATGATTTCATCTGATGAGCTCAAAATATGTAAATGATCTGTGCCCAGCAGTTTATACTGATCAGTTCTCAGTTTGACTAGAGTAGTATTTCTTGGTATGATGTTAGTGAGCTGCTTACTGTGTGTCCTCTGAGAATGATGGCTGAAGGGAATCTAGGTCAGGGACTGAGGGTTACAGGGACAACAGCCTAATAGACTAGAGAAACTTCCAATGGTAAACAAACAAGTATATGTTGTTGCTAGGGTGTTCTGGGTGGTTTATTACTGGTAAGTCAAGAACCCACCGACAAAATCTAATTGCTTAGAAAAGTGAAAGTAAACTCACTACATCATTCACGTCTGGAGAACAAAAGGTGAGGTATGCACTGACTTCCAGTTCAGTATGTAAACACTGAATAGACCAACACAAACACAAAAATAGCAATATTAACAGTGATGCTTTCCTTAGGAAGCACCACTCATAAGAACCCAACATTAGACATGGATCCCCAGTCAATCACCAAAACCATAAGGCAGAAACTCCCAGAGAAAACAGGAAATGAAGGCAGAAGAGACAGTAAGTGCCCGCAGCATGTTGTGTCAATACTAGGGATGTAACGGTATGAAAATTTCATATCACGATTATAGTGACCAAAGTTATCACGGTTATCAATATTATCATGGTTTTGTTAAAATTAGATGAAAACGTTCAAAAAGAACTGATACACACACTGAAAACATTTCAATAAGTTTTATATTTGAAAATCAACAAACAACAAAGACAATTAGCAGCTATATGCACTTTTTTTTTTTTTAGCAAAAACATTAAATTAACATTAACATGAAGCCCTAAATAATAATAATAATAATAATAAATCACTTGTGTGTATATATATATATATATATATGTGTATATATATATATATATATATATGGAATTCGCCGCATGTCTCTTGTATCACCGCAGAGGTGCGGACGTGCGCTCTCGTTTCATTCAAATGCAGCTTGCCGTCTTGCGCCTTAGTTTTTGATTGTACTGAAAATGAAATCAGAGGAATTTAGTATTAATACTACTATAATTTTGCTGTAGTGATCATATTGTCCTGACGATTGTTTTGTACACTGTTCATAATGGATTTATAAGATTTCAAAACATTAATCTCAATTCAATATTTCATATCCCCGTATTTATATATTATTTTAGGTAAACAAAAAAAATCAGTGAAATAAGTTAACTATGAATATACAATATATTATGCCTTAAATGTCAACCTGATAGTTTGAACGTTCGTTCGTCTTGGCTCAAAGCCACTTGCTGAGAACTTTTCTTTGCGGAAGCTTTGCATTAAACAAGTGAGATAACGAAATATTTAATCTCTAATCAATATTTTTTGTCCAATTATTTGTCCAGTTAGTTTTGGTATTGAGGTAAAAGTTACCTTGCATTCGCTATATAACAGTGGGTGGTGGTCACGAAGATGACTGAGCAAATTTGATGCGTTTCCCCCTTTTGCAGCGACTTTCTTCTTGCAAGATCAGCAGACAGGGTGACCGTCCTCGATTAAATTGCCTTCAGGACTCTTGTAAAAGCCAAAATACGACCAGACCACCGATTTGGTCCTCTTAGATGGCTGAAAAATCTCCCGAGCGCTGTCACTGCCTTCCGCCACTTTGTCTCGTGCAAAAAACAACAACAACAACATTGCATGCTGCTTCTGCGTCAGACTGATGTTGGCTGGACAGGATTTACCGCGAGTTTTCAAAATTGCGATAATCAAACACGGTTTTGATGATAATTACATTTTAAACGGTAATACTAACCATCAGGGCATTTTATCATGATTTATCGTAAAACCGGTAATTGTTACATCCCTAGTCAATACTTTACACACTGCAGATGACAGTATGGGGAGGGGGGTTACAAAAAGAGTGAGGGGATTGGTTTCATCAACCACAATGATGAAGGAAGTCATCCACGGAGCACTTGAGGGTTCTTCTCAGAGAGAATGTAGAATGTATCAGACTCCTTTATCCGAGCTTCTCAAACACAGAGGCAGTGTGAACGCAGGCCACACTTCACCTCTTCAGAACGCAAGGGCAGCAGCACCAGTGGGAGACGTGGTAATAAAACCCAGGCAAAACAGACACCGACACAATTCAGGCACCACCAGATCTGATATATACGGTGAAATCACAATAGTGAATAATTCATAAGAGCGCTTGCATGACAGAAAATGAAATACTACAAAAACATTCCTCCCTCCAGGAATATGAGTAATGCTCCATGGCTTGGTCGTATGAAGGCCAAAAAAACATCACCGGTCCGATCCGTCAGACAGCACCGAATTCTCTTCTCTCTGCCTACAGGAAGCAGACATGTTTTAAATGCGAGCGTGTGCGCATGTTAGCCAGAGACCAATTGCGTGTGCAAGTGTACCAGCGCACATGCCTGCCAGCGTTAGCATGGCGTGGGCAGCAGTGGAGCAGCAAATATTACGGTCTCTTATCAGCCAACCCACTCCCTTCACCCTTATCCACAACATTCTCCCTCCGCAACTCCCGTCCACCATCTGCTATAGCCCGCATGCCCAAAGTTCTCAAACCATGCAGTGCGTATCCCAAAAAGCACCTCATAAGCTATTCGGTCTCTGTAATATCCTCTGGAAATGCATTGTTATTTGCACGCTAAAATGCATTGCCACTAGCGAAGACTCTTTAGAGCAGTGGAACTGCATTCTATTTCCATGCCAAGTTCGGCCTCTAATACATAATGCATCAAAGATGTCTGCGGCCTGAGAAAGCACAGCGAGGCAATGAGCAAACGCAGAAGATGGAGGCAGGAAGACTGTGAGATGGAGAGAAAGAACGGAGGAAGTATCCTGAGTGCTCTTGGGCCTTGTGGGTTGCTCCTGCACAAGAGCTAAGTGGTACAGACGATCTCTGCAGTCTCCCTGAATGCAGAACGCACCGAGAGCCCATGAGAGAGATGCAGAGAGGGAGATGTAAAAATATCAGATAGATAAATTATGTATTTCAAATGGAAACTTCCAGAAAATGGAGGACAGGAAACACCCTCGGTGACACAGTGAAGATGGCTCTGTTTTACCTCGGCATCGGCTTTGATACACAGTCACGCGCAATATATTGGTGATCTGTATCAATCTTGATCAGGCCTTAACTTTTTACTTGCCCTGCCAGGAACATGATAACTGTTAGCTATTTTTAGCCACATGTTTTTGTGTCAACAATTTTACAATAAACAGTACTACGAGACCTTATTTTTTCTCCAATTCGAACAGAATATATATTTTTTATACCACATTTTAAAATTTAAAGCAGCAGTTGTGGATGGTTAAAATTAAATCATTCAAATACAAATTTTACATTTAAGTTTTCAATTAATGCAAATTAAAAACTAAGTTTGGTGGTTTTAAAAACAACCTCAACAGATTTATAATCACATCAGTTATCAGTCAAAACAATTTATTTATCAGTATTACCTGCAATCTTAATATTAGCACATCCAACTTTGTCATCTCTGCTGTACTCATGCTATTCTTAGGTTTACTTTTTTAGGGAACCAACTCCAACTTATTGCAGCCTAATAAACAACACACTCTCCATCTGCACCATCAGCTAGGGCTAGGCGATACATCGGATTAGAGATACTGTGATATCTTTGCTGACGATATAAAACTATGGAATAATGTGTACATCACAATACTGTGTAAAGTTTATCTTACAGACAGTAAGCCAGTTTGACTCGTCTTAAATCAAGAAAGCAAATGTCTCTGTGCATATATGTGAACGCTCTATGAAGAGCGTCAAAGGTTTCCATTTACAACATGTTTAACAGCGGTGAGCACTGTAGTCAATCAGCGCCAAACGCAATGAATGCAGTACCAAATCAGAGGTGTTTTATTTAGTCAGTGGCACATGCACTGATTTATATGATGAAAATAAGATATTCATTGTGCAGTGTAGACAACTTCAACACTATAATGGTTGCTTTTGCTAGAGTGCAGGAAGACACTCTTTACCCGTTTTTTTGTTTATAACATACACAATTTGAATAAGCTTCATTTTTCATGCTGTTAGCTACACAATGCAAAGTTCATAGATTAACAACCATAATTAAATGTGGGACTGAATCCAAAAATGTTCATATATTTATATTTCATTGATTTTAAATGTTCATTTTATTTTTATTTAGTAAAAAGCAATAAGCCATCACCATGTATAGATTTCTTTTAACTAGTGTTGATTTTACAACTGGTATGTACTTCGTAACAACAGCTGTTCTATCCAGATCATGTTTTATCTCATGAATCCACACCTTTTCAAATTTGAGAACAAATGGAAAAATATTAATGTATCGATTATCGTCAAAATTCTTTAGCTATATCGCCCAGCCCTAACATCTTCCTTTCTATTTCATTCCAGCCAGGACTGAGTTAATAATGGCTTTCGTAGTGACTGCTAATGCTTAATAATTAAAAAGCTCCCATTGTAGTAAAATGTTAAATGCACATCCAGCTTTCAGCAGCAGCCGAAAGGGTGTTTGTGTGAGCTCATTGCGGTAATGGAACAAAGATCTAACTAGTCCTGTACTGGAAACCTTCCAACTGGGGGAGGAGACCATGGAGAGAGCAGCTCAACCACATCCAAAAGTCCCAGTAAGGGTGCATGAGGTAGAGTACAGCCAAGAGCTGGACATATTCCATTAGGAACAGACAATGATGCAGCATAAAACATGCAACAAAATCCAAGCTATCTTCACAGACACTGTAGCTGCAATTGCATGGCCTAAAAGTGAGGATTTGAATCTCTGAATTCTAAAAAATCTGAAGGAACATTCAATGGATTTCTTATTAATAGATAAAACAAATGGAGAAGCAATACTCCACTTAAGTGTTTAGACCAAAATAAGATTTGGAATTGGACAGAGATAGAGAGACCAACATAGAGACAGGCCAATCAAAGAATGGACGTGACCACACCCCCTATTAGCATTACAATGAGTACTTCAGGCATTGTCTGATGAGAGAGAAAATGGGCAAGATTTCACGCCTTACAGCCATGTCTCAAAAGAGAGGGGGTTCTCTTTTCTCAAAAACATGCAGAAATTACAGCCATAAAACAAACCACACAACTCAAAATACATTCAGACCACTGTCTTTCTACACAAGCTAAAAAACACAACAACAAATGGAAAAACTAGCCAAATTGCAACATAACAGTGCCGCTTGCCGTAAACTCCCACATTAAGTTAGGATCAAATGAAATACTTGAACAAAAATGATAATGATCCAGGCTGAACTACATCAAAAGATCCCTATAAATAAAAGAGTATGATATCTCACCCTTCTCAGCATGTCATATCCAACAAATTTCCAATTACAGGACTAATGGTTTCTCCATCAGCACTTCTATCATCCAGCACACATTACTGAAGAAAAACAACAACAGTAGCCTACACACAAACACTCACACACTTCCTGTTACCCACAGTTCTGTGCTACGTGCTGGCCCGCCCCCTTACCCGAATCAGAATCTTTCTGATCTCCATTGGCTCCGACGGTGAAGGGCAGCTTCCTCTTAGGAGTTTTCTCTTTCATCTCTTTGACACCATCGCTGTGATCCAATTTAGGAGTCTTGTTTGACGAGCCTTTGTCTTTATCCTAGGGGAACATGGGAAATAGTGCAAGTTTAGTAGGAAACAGCAAACAACAGCATCTCAAATGATTTAGCTCAGAGTAAGGGCTGATAACAGTGCTCTGGGACAAATATTGCTGTCACAAACTGATGCAGAATATACAACTACACAAGCTTCATACATTATGTACATTATCTTATCTTTACTTTAAGCAAGACATTCTATATAAGACATGTGAGAGGAGGGGTCTGAAGCTGTTCCAGACCCTTCACATCAACAACTGGAACCCATCAAAACCCCCGCCTCAACAAGCCTCTTCAAAGCTGCACACACCCAGTCATGCCAAAAGCCCATCATCAAAAACATTTTGAATATTCGGATCTCAAATACAGCCAATTTTGCAAAAAATTCTTCCAGACTACAAACACACACACACCAGCCTACATAACGAATACAGGATATTTCCATACTGCCTGTGCTTTCCTATTATTACTGTACAACTAGGCCTAAATGGAATCTTCTCCCACATTTTCCATGCTGATAGTGGGGCAACATCTACAGAAAAATTTATTAAATGGAGTTGAGAGTAGCTGAAATCTGTAACTGAAGGTATTATAAAATAAACAAAGAACAAACTAAAAGAGAAATTAAAATTTTTATCAGATCCCTTATTTAAAAAAAAAAACACATACATGGTTGTACAAATAATAAAACTTCATGAATGTACAAAGCAATGGGCTGACTGTTGGAAGAGGAAGTTGGACTGAAGCAGCTGGGGCTGTGTCTGCTACTGGCAGTGCTAATGAAGGCTAATTAAAGAGCTCTTAGTGCAGTGATAAAGCTAAAGCTGAATGCAGCGTAGAGCTGTTTCTACTGCGAGAGCCTCTCCGTCCAGCCCACATCCCCCTTTGTCATGAGACTATGATGTCATCCAAGAGCAAACACACATGCACACACACAAAGACAATATCTGCCCCCAAGAACTGAGCTCAAAGAGATATGAAAACACAATGAGCCAGAGACAGACAGAGAGAGAGATAGATGAGAGCAGGCTTTCTTACAGCACGTAGAGAAACCGAAGCTAAATCAAGTAAAATCTTTCACTGCTTTTCTCTAAACCCATCTGTGTGAGCAGCCCTGTTTACTTGCTGGTCTCCTAGCAATGCTTTCACTCTTCCTCGTCCGCTCACACGCTCGCTCCCTCCCCCTCGCAGAGTCTGATGCAATACTACACAGAATGATGTACATACACACCATCTGGGCCATAAACTCTTCACTGACTCTGGCTTGTCTTGCACCAAAACACTGACCCTCAGATTCAAAAACACTTATGGCATCAAATGCCTCTTAATTTATGCATTGTTTTTATACAATCCCAGACTACATTTCCACAGTGATTTCCTGCTTAACACAGTAGAATACAATCTATAGCTGTATAATGAGTGCTATTTTGATGTTGGTTTTGTTGTTTTGCCTGCATTTACCAAAACTGGGATGGACGCCAGTGAATCTCATTAATCAGCATGTTGAAAACCCTCAAGACGGTTAAGTCTCTTAACAAAGGATTGCCATATTCTCACAGTTTAGTTTTGCGATGTTGGGGTATAAGGTGATGTGCTTATATTACAGCTGTAGCGTTATGAAATATCAAAATCAGACATATTCAGCCCAAAAGCAAGAGTACACAGCACACAGGAAAAACAGCATGGGCTAGACAAATAACATCAGAATTTCTGAACTAAATCAAATTGAAAACAGTAAAAAGTCTGTACTGTCCAATAAACTTGAACAGTAATGTTTTTAAAGAATTCTCTTCTGCTCACCAAGCCTGCATTTATTTGATCCAAAATACAGCAAAAGCAGTAATATTGTGAACTATTTAAAATAACTGCTTTCTATTTGAATATATTTTAAAGTATAATTTATTCACGTGATCAAAGATGAATTTTCAGCATCATTACTCCAGTCTTCAGTGTCACATGATCCTTCAGAAATCATTCTAATATGCTGATTTGCTGTTCAAGAAACATTTATAATTATTATTATTATCATCAATACTTAAAACATAATGTTACAAAAGATTTCTATTTCGGATAAATGCTGTTCTTCTGAACTTTCTATTCATCAAAAAACCTGAAACAATTATACTAAGCTGTTTTCAATAATAATTAATAATAATAAATAAATAAAAAATGTGAAAGATGTGACTGGAGTAATGATGCAAAAAATTCAGCTTTGAAATCACAGGAATAAATTACATTTTAAAATATATTCACATAGAAAATAGTTATTTTAAATAGTACAAATATTTTACAATTTTCTCTTTTTTGCTGTACTTTGGATCAAATAAACGCAGTCTTGGTGAGCAGAAGAGACTTCTATAAAAAAAAAAACATTAAAAATCTTACTGTTCAAAAACTTTTGACTGGTAGTGTATCTAGCAAAATAATATCTATTAGCGATGACATTACCCAGTTAGGTGCTATAGAGAGCAATGGGTTTTAAGCTCCTTGACCATCTTAAATAAAAATGGTTACAAAAATGGTTTATGAAAACACAACAAATAGACATCACAGTGATGTGTACTTATTAGTGTATTATGATTAGTTAGGATCATATATGGACTTTTACTGAACTGCTCTTTTACTAAAATGTTTAGATTGTATAAAAACAAATAAAAGACGCCCACTCATGGTCTGAATGCTGAAATAAGCACAACAACAATAGTTTATGTAGCTCTTAAGAAAAGATTTAGGATAAAAACCATCCGAAGGGTTGTTACTTGACTGCTTGGAAAGGTTATAGGTGGTTATACCAGCAGGTGGTTATACAGCGTGTGTATATAGGTGGTTATACCAGTGTGTGTGCATTTGATATAAAAGCAATTTTCCTCACCTTCTTCCCACCCTGCTTTTCCACCATGTCGGTGTTGGATGGGAAGTCCTCCAGCTGGGGGGTTTTAGAACCCCCACCCTTGGGCATCGTTCAGCTATTGCCACGCCAAACCTCATTCACGCTTCCATCGCATCGTCATCGACCGTCTGTGAGATAGAGAGAGGGAAGGACACATTAGCACTTTACTGTCAATTCTCCTTTATGACATTACACTCAGCACACTAAGTTCTCTATTTTTTTCCCATTTTTACTCAACTGCCCATTCTCAAAGCCCTTTAAAGCAACATATCTTCAAAAACAAATAGCATTTATGTACTAATCTCAGAACATGCATGTACTGATCTCATTTTCTGAAAGAAATGACGTCTGTTAATGATCTATATACAACCAGTCAACCTGTTAGATGGATGCAAGAACTGAATAGTAAAAACAAACAGTCATCAGAAAATCTATCAAACTAGAGTTAGAGTCAGTTATTACAAAAATCAACTGATCATGTTTATTTGATATAACAGTGACCAGAGTACATTTCAAATTACAAGCATATTGGCATCTGGTTGCATTTTATTTTCACTTCTCATTTGTGTAATAAACATTTCCGGCATTTACAAATTACCATATAAACAAATTACATGCTATGATACAGAGGTGATGACAGCATTCGGTTTGGAATGAAGGCACATTAAAAACACAGAAACACAAAGGTCTTCATGTGAAAGACATAGGGATTTTAACAGAAAAATTACACATGAAAGTGAATAAATTATGGCACAAATATTACTACTTGGTAATCTTTTTCAATAACGTAAAATTCTCTAACAAAATTATAATATTCCGTTTTCAAAAAAAAAAAAAAAGAACCCTACATTATAAATCCCACATTTTAATAAAACATTAAGTTTATAATAAAAATTACCAGGTACACGGTAACTGACATGAACATTTCAGAATTTGCTATAAAATCAGTTACCACCACAATTGCCAGTCAAAATGTCATATTCTTGACAGCCCCACGGCCAACAAATTGCATAATTTTTTTTTTCCCATTGTGAGGTAGACCAGTTCATCTGAAAACATTGATCTGCAATTCATGGTAGATAACTGTTAAGCAACCTAAATGACTGAGTCTTTTCATAAGGATAAATGACACATTCAATATATGTTTTAAATGCAAAACTGTTCAAGAATTTGTACCATTCCCCAGAATGCATTTGATCCAGTCAAGCGAGAAAACGATTGCAAACACCAGCCAAGATTTTAATGTTGTCTGGCTTTGATAGCATTTCCATCAACCCCAGGTATGTGCAAATTCAAGCAACACCTTTAAATACCAACAGAATTCAGTCAATTTCTGGAATCCAAATCTTTTTTCTTTTGTTTGTAATACACAATACAAAAATCAAACTCTGCACGGTGATTTTGGAGCTAATAAACAAAAACGCAACCCAGACACTGTCACGTACACACAGATCACAGCTACCGGCAAAACGATAAGATGAAGATATAAAAACACTAAAGTGTCTGAGTGCAGAGCGTGCAAGTGCACTGCAATTCATTAGTACTGCAGGGTGGAGATGGCTGCTGCAAGAGATTAGAAAAAAAATAATCAATTCGTTATAGCATTTTGAACTTACTGGACAGAGAGCCGATATTGATGCAATGAAAGTTTTTGCATCAAGGCTTTGACAGTGGTATGGTATTTAGAACGAATGCTTTTGTTTAATCTCTAAGACAGCAGACTCATCTTTTTCTTCTCATTTGGGAGCAATTTTTATGCTAAACATTCCCACAGCACGATTGTAGATTCAAGATGCCCCGTCGCAATTTAAATAAAGCATGTGGGTTCACTTTGGAGACAAACTACCTTTATAAAATACATGGTATTTGCAAGCAATGTCATTTAAAAGCCTTTCGCACAGCAATCTATTGTTCTGCAAGCCTTACTAACCGAAAAAAATGCATTGCATCACACCCAAATGTTGTCAAAGTACAAAAGACAGGTGACCCTCAACTAGGGCTGCATGATTAATCGAATGCGATTGTCATGCGCATTTTGATAGTAATGCCGGTTCTGTAATCAGCAGGAAATCATCATCACGTGCTTTCAGATGGAGCAGAATTTACTACACATAGCCGTGGTTCACTGACAAGTTACGCAAAAAAAAAAAATCGCAGATGATTTTATTGCGCGATTCTGAAATCGAAGAAATCGTTTGCGATAATGACAGCTGTTTGCATAGCTTCTCAGTGAACTACGGCTCTGTGAAGTAAATGCTGCTCCATCTGAAAGCATGTGAAAATACCACATTTAATAACATATTTTTACTCCAAACTCACTTCATAACGTCAGTCGAGTGTTTGAAATAAATGCTTCTGTAAGATGATGTGGCTTCTTACACAGAATAAGGCACGCAACATATTTCATAGTATTTAAGCAGTGATAAAGGCTATTACAAAAATCAACTGATCATGTTTATTTGATATAACAGTGACCAGAGTACATTTCAAATTACAAGCATATTGGCATCTGGTTGCATTTTATTTTCACTTCTCATTTGTGTAATAAACATTTCCGGCATTTACAAATTACCATATAAACAAATTACATGCTATGATACAGAGGTGATGACAGCATTCGGTTTGGAATGAAGGCACATTAAAAACATAGAAACACAAAGGTCTTCATGTGAAAGACATAGGGATTTTAACAGAAAAATGACACATGAAAGTGAATAAATTATGGCACAAATATTACTACTTGGTAATCTTTTTCAATAACGTAAAATTCTCTAACAAAATTATAATATTCCGTTTTCAAAAAAAAAAAAAAAGAACCCTACATTATAAATCCCACATTTTAATAAAACATTAAGTTTATAATAAAAATTACCAGGTACACGGTAACTGACATGAACATTTCAGAATTTGCTATAAAATCAGTTACCACCACAATTGCCAGTCAAAATGTCATATTCTTGACAGCCCCACGGCCAACAAATTGCATAATTTTTTTTTTCCCATTGTGAGGTAGACCAGTTCATCTGAAAACATTGATCTGCAATTCATGGTAGATAACTGTTAAGCAACCTAAATGACTGAGTCTTTTCATAAGGATAAATGACACATTCAATATATGTTTTAAATGCAAAACTGTTCAAGAATTTGTACCATTCCCCAGAATGCATTTGATCCAGTCAAGCGAGAAAACGATTGCAAACACCAGCCAAGATTTTAATGTTGTCTGGCTTTGATAGCATTTCCATCAACCCCAGGTATGTGCAAATTCAAGCAACACCTTTAAATACCAACAGAATTCAGTCAATTTCTGGAATCCAAATCTTTTTTCTCTTGTTTGTAATACACAATACAAAAATCAAACTCTGCACGGTGATTTTGGAGCTAATAAACAAAAACGCAACCCAGACACTGTCACGTACACACAGATCACAGCTACCGGCAAAACGATAAGATGAAGATATAAAAACACTAAAGTGTCTGAGTACAGAGCGTGCAAGTGCACTGCAATTCATTAGTACTGCAGGGTGGAGATGGCTGCTGCAAGAGATTAGAAAAAAAATAATCAATTCGTTATAGCATTTTGAACTTACTGGACAGAGAGCCGATATTGATGCAATGAAAGTTTTTGCATCAAGGCTTTGACAGTGGTATGGTATTTAGAACGAATGCTTTTGTTTAATCTCTAAGACAGCAGACTCATCTTTTTCTTCTCATTTGGGAGCAATTTTTATGCTAAACATTCCCACAGCACGATTGTAGATTCAAGATGCCCCGTCGCAATTTAAATAAAGCATGTGGGTTCACTTTGGAGACAAACTACCTTTATAAAATACATGGTATTTGCAAGCAATGTCATTTAAAAGCCTTTCGCACAGCAATCTATTGTTCTGCAAGCCTTACTAACCGAAAAAAATGCATTGCATCACACCCAAATGTTGTCAAAGTACAAAAGACAGGTGACCCTCAACTAGGGCTGCATGATTAATCGAATGCGATTGTCATGCGCATTTTGATAGTAATGCCGGTTCTGTAATCAGCAGGAAATCATCATCACGTGCTTTCAGATGGAGCAGAATTTACTACACATAGCCGTGGTTCACTGACAAGTTACGCAAAAAAAAAAAATCGCAGATGATTTTATTGCGCGATTCTGAAATCGAAGAAATCGTTTGCGATAATGACAGCTGTTTGCATAGCTTCTCAGTGAACTACGGCTCTGTGAAGTAAATGCTGCTCCATCTGAAAGCATGTGAAAATACCACATTTAATAACATATTTTTACTCCAAACTCACTTCATAACGTCAGTCGAGTGTTTGAAATAAATCCTTCTGTGAGATGATGTGGCTTCTTACTCAGAATAAGGTACGCAACATATTTCATAGTATTTAAGCAGGGATAAAGGCATTGCATTATAAATATACTTTATTTTAATGAAAATTATAATAAGAAGAACTCAGATAAACCGTATATTGCCATAGTCGTGTGTTTATTAGTCACGTTGAATCAATGAAAGCAGTTGAATCTTCTGTTTATTCAGCTGCACCGATAGGCATTTTTTGGGTTTCTTCTGCGAGGCGTATTTGGCCTTCGGATGGAGATTTACTGCTGATCACAGAACCGTGCTTCACTGAAAGATACGCATGACAATCGCAGCTTCTGTCGAATCGCGATCTCGATTCCATTTCGATTTATCGTGCAGCCCTACCCTCAACAGAGATCTAGTGAAATTCAAACAAGATTTGTACAGGTAATAATGCTTGGATCATCTCTACACCACCCTTGAACAAATATTAGTATATGCTGAACATCAAGGATTAATGTGAGGGCAGCTGTATACTATAATCATCCCCAGCTCCATAATGCATGTTTTAGTTTTGTGTGATGCGCAGGGCTGCCCATTGCCTTCTCTTCTCCAGGAAAACTGGCACTCACCACTACTCTGGCGCCACAGCCATCTCTCTCCTGCCCTCCAATTCAAAGACAGCTATTTATATCTTCAGTTAACGTACTGCACGCACATGCAGACAGAGAGTAATACTGCTCTTCTGTTATTCAGGCATGTCTCCCACACCCCATCCTCACCCCAAAGCAGTTCCACACCTCAAAGTGGTCGAAAGATCAGGCTCTAATGGGGATAAACAAATGTGGTGTGGAACAGACACACAAACCCAGACATGCTTGTACCCTAAAGTAGGTCGATGCAAGTTCTAGAACAATACAGGCCATTCAACTATTTCTATATGTTAGCTGTGAGATCCCACAGTTCAGGAGGGAACAGCCAACAAATCTCCAAAAACAATGCGAGTACATAAAGTCCGCTCTGAACGCAAATACAGAACATGTATGTACATTAAGGGTGGGAATCTTTAGTCACCTCATGATCCGATCCGATTCTAATTCTGGGAGTCACGATCTGATTCCAGAACGATTCTTGATCTTACCCCCCCCCCCTCCTCTCTTATTAATTAATTAGTTTACCGACTTGAGAATCTTAAAATCCTTACATTTACATATCCTTACAGAAGTAATTAAGTACTTTTTAAAAATAATTACAAATTGAAAAAAATAATTAAATCAGGTGTATGTTAAGAATTTTAAGCTAATATAACTTCAAAACAGGCCCGGTTCTTGACGACTATAGAAGGGTGGGCTGGCAGATATCCTGGGTAGGCATTTTTTAGTCATCATATCATCACATATTCTAGAAGATATGTATACTGTACATATTGCTATAGGCCTAATAACTATATTGTATGTACACTGAAAAAAACTTTCATGGGCAAAATAAATGTTTTTTTTTCTTTATTTGTAAAAAAAAAGCCCTCTTTGTTCTTTTTCTATGGATCGTTTCTACACTGTGACTATTTTCAACTAACTTTTTTATTTAAACCAAACAAGGCTTTAATCATGTCTAGAACATTGGAGGGACCAATTCTTTTGAGGAAAATATAAAGACTATTATGGTAATAGTTTTTATTTAAAGAAACTAAATAAATAAAGAATTTAAATGGATTTATGGGAATAAATTAAAGAAAAAAGAACAGTAAAAGAACTAGAATAAGAATTTTTGTAAAGTAATCAATCTGAACTGCAAATAATATTATCTTAAAATATGCACCCATTCAATTTCAGTTGTATTGTTGAAAACGCAAAACAGAAAAATGCCATTGTCATCGTAATCAATTATAAATGACATGAATCATGTAAATGGCAGACCTACTTTCCATTCAAAACCGTGGAATTTTACACAAATTTAAATAGTTTGCATCACTGGATATTGTTGGTCGTTTATGTCGGGGAACGCTACGTTTCTTAGACATTTGAGCCGACTGTTGCAACGAACGCAACTTTCACCGCACAAGCTCTTTACTTTCGGTTTTCATTCTTACATTCAGCATTAACAGCAATCCAAAAGGGGTAAGCTTTCAACTGAACTGTATAGCCTACATGCATTTAGATGCTTATATATATATGCTCTTGCCCCGTCCATGCACGTTATTGAATGCGGGTTTTTTAGAACATTAAAATTGCTCAGGTAATTTCAGTGGTAGGCTATATGACACATATTCATGCAGCCTATTAAACTCCCCATAACTCGCAAACTCCCCGTGATAGCACGCAAATATTTCTGCCCGTTTTCGCTCGTTGTCAGCCTCTGCTTTTCTGCAACAGACGGAAGCCTTGTGAATTCAGCGTGCCTTGCATTCAGCTAATAAAAGAAAAATGCTGCAATTTTATTTGCTGTTATTCTATTATTGTTGGGGCAGTCTCCAGCTATATCTTAAACTTCTTAAAATACAGTCCACTTCAGATTGGTTTTAATCACTGCATAAAAAAATTATTTCTCAACTGAGAAAATTCACAAAAGCCAGTCGGAGAGGGAAATGAGAGCATCCGAGAAGCGTGTGAATGCAGTAATTACACTTGCTCTTATGGCAGCAGGTAATTACCGTAAGCTAGCTATGCTAAACATTCTTAAATTAAAATGCCTAAAGCTAGGGTGACCATATGTCCTCTTTTCCCCGGACATGTCCTCTTTTTGGACCTACAAAAATGCGTCCGGCCGGGATTTCTTAATTGCCCAAAATGTCCGGGATTCGGCTGTTTTCTTAATCCCGCTCCCGCTGAATCTCTGACCATTGCCGCCTGCTCCCGCAACATGTTTCGCTCCCGCGATTTTCGTGTCCAATCCTTTAAACATTCTAATATTGTATATAATTTTGGCACAGCAGGGAGCCGCTCTCAGGATGCGGTGTATTTAAATATTTTTGAATGAGCGTTTGCGTGGTTTATTTTCACTTTCAATTTCGCGATCACACGCACTCTGTGTAAAGGGAGCACATCTTACAAGATACTCAAGCATGGTCTTGTCAGTCATCTCTCCTTACTCTCGACCTGTGATTAGTCAAATCTGGCTCCTGCAGCTCTTGTTGGGTGCAGGGTTGCCAAGTCCGTGTTTTTTCCACAGAATTGGGCTACTTTTAAACAGCATTAACAGCAATCCAAAAGGGGTAAGCTTTCAACTGAACTGTATAGCCTACATGCATTTAGATGCTTATATATATATGCTCTTGCCCCGTCCATGCACGTTATTGAATGCGGGTTTTTTAGAACATTAAAATTGCTCAGGTAATTTCAGTGGTAGGCTATATGACACATATTCATGCAGCCTATTAAACTCCCCATAACTCGCAAACTCCCCGTGATAGCACGCAAATATTTCTGCCCGTTTTCGCTCGTTGTCAGCCTCTGCTTTTCTGCAACAGACGGAAGCCTTGTGAATTCAGCGTGCCTTGCATTCAGCTAATAAAAGAAAAATGCTGCAATTTTATTTGCTGTTATTCTATTATTGTTGGGGCAGTCTCCAGCTATATCTTAAACTTCTTAAAATACAGTCCACTTCAGATTGGTTTTAATCACTGCATAAAAAAATTATTTCTCAACTGAGAAAATTCACAAAAGCCAGTCGGAGAGGGAAATGAGAGCATCCGAGAAGCGTGTGAATGCAGTAATTACACTTGCTCTTATGGCAGCAGGTAATTACCGTAAGCTAGCTATGCTAAACATTCTTAAATTAAAATGCCTAAAGCTAGGGTGACCATATGTCCTCTTTTCCCCGGACATGTCCTCTTTTTGGACCTACAAAAATGCGTCCGGCCGGGATTTCTTAATTGCCCAAAATGTCCGGGATTCGGCTGTTTTCTTAATCCCGCTCCCGCTGAATCTCTGACCATTGCCGCCTGCTCCCGCAACATGTTTCGCTCCCGCGATTTTCGTGTCCAATCCTTTAAACATTCTAATATTGTATATAATTTTGGCACAGCAGGGAGCCGCTCTCAGGATGCGGTGTATTTAAATATTTTTGAATGAGCGTTTGCGTGGTTTATTTTCACTTTCAATTTCGCGATCACACGCACTCTGTGTAAAGGGAGCACATCTTACAAGATACTCAAGCATGGTCTTGTCAGTCATCTCTCCTTACTCTCGACCTGTGATTAGTCAAATCTGGCTCCTGCAGCTCTTGTTGGGTGCAGGGTTGCCAAGTCCGTGTTTTTTCCACAGAATTGGGCTACTTTTAAATGGTTACCATGGGTTGATTTTCCCAAGTTGGTTAAAGGTTTGAAATATTGCATAAATTACATTTGACTGAAATGCTTGTATTGAAACATTTTGCATTCTACCTATGATAAAACTTTCATGGACTTCTACATTAACTGTTCCCTCGTGGTGGAATGACCTGCCCAACTCAATCCAAGCCACTGAGTACTTAATATTTTCAAGAAACGGCTGAAAACACATCTCTTTCATCTTCATTTAACCCTCTAACTCTAGCACTCTCTATTTAAAATATGCACCCATTCAATTTCAGTTGTATTGTTGAAAACGCAAAACAGAAAAATGCCATTGTCATCGTAATCAATTATAAATGACATGAATCATGTAAATGGCAGACCTACTTTCCATTCAAAACCGTGGAATTTTACACAAATTTAAATAGTTTGCATCACTGGATATTGTTGGTCGTTTATGTCGGGGAACGCTACGTTTCTTAGACATTTGAGCCGACTGTTGCAACGAACGCAACTTTCACCGCACAAGCTCTTTACTTTCGGTTTTCATTCTTACATTCAGCATTAACAGCAATCCAAAAGGGGTAAGCTTTCAACTGAACTGTATAGCCTACATGCATTTAGATGCTTATATATATATGCTCTTGCCCCGTCCATGCACGTTATTGAATGCGGGTTTTTTAGAACATTAAAATTGCTCAGGTAATTTCAGTGGTAGGCTATATGACACATATTCATGCAGCCTATTAAACTCCCCATAACTCGCAAACTCCCCGTGATAGCACGCAAATATTTCTGCCCGTTTTCGCTCGTTGTCAGCCTCTGCTTTTCTGCAACAGACGGAAGCCTTGTGAATTCAGCGTGCCTTGCATTCAGCTAATAAAAGAAAAATGCTGCAATTTTATTTGCTGTTATTCTATTATTGTTGGGGCAGTCTCCAGCTATATCTTAAACTTCTTAAAATACAGTCCACTTCAGATTGGTTTTAATCACTGCATAAAAAAATTATTTCTCAACTGAGAAAATTCACAAAAGCCAGTCGGAGAGGGAAATGAGAGCATCCGAGAAGCGTGTGAATGCAGTAATTACACTTGCTCTTATGGCAGCAGGTAATTACCGTAAGCTAGCTATGCTAAACATTCTTAAATTAAAATGCCTAAAGCTAGGGTGACCATATGTCCTCTTTTCCCCGGACATGTCCTCTTTTTGGACCTACAAAAATGCGTCCGGCCGGGATTTCTTAATTGCCCAAAATGTCCGGGATTCGGCTGTTTTCTTAATCCCGCTCCCGCTGAATCTCTGACCATTGCCGCCTGCTCCCGCAACATGTTTCGCTCCCGCGATTTTCGTGTCCAATCCTTTAAACATTCTAATATTGTATATAATTTTGGCACAGCAGGGAGCCGCTCTCAGGATGCGGTGTATTTAAATATTTTTGAATGAGCGTTTGCGTGGTTTATTTTCACTTTCAATTTCGCGATCACACGCACTCTGTGTAAAGGGAGCACATCTTACAAGATACTCAAGCATGGTCTTGTCAGTCATCTCTCAAAGAAAGAAATAGCCTCCTTCTCTATTCTTTCTACTCATTTTCTTTTTATTTATTATAAATAAAGACCTTCTAACACTTGCATTATCTATTCTTTTTACTTGTTTTCTTTTTATTTCTTATAAAAAAAAAAACAACAAAAAAAAACTTGCTACTTATACCGTTAGGTGAAGCTCCGCCCACGAACCTGCCCCCTATTGTCCTCTTTTTGAAAAACTAAAATATGGTCACCCTACTAAAGCTAAACTTCCCTTGTAATGACTTGCAATGTGAAACGTTTCTAAACCTGTTGTCCAACAAAAGAGAACACTATAACGTTTTTACTTCACAACTGCTTCCTTTTGTGATCTGATGTGGCTTCTTGTCACAGAATGAGGCAGAAAATATGTTCTATACTGTAAAAAGCATATGGTAAAAAGACTATGTTGATTAGCAATGGATTATAAATATACTTAATTATGATGAAAATACCAAAGATGGCTTGAATAACACAGATAAACTATACATTGTCGCAGTCGAGTGTTTATTGTCTTTGTTTTATCATTCAAAACGTTTATATCTTCTGTTTACTCAGTTACAGCGATAGCAATGCCTTTATCCATATTAGCAAAGAGTATAGGGATTTCCTGAGTCCTATTACTTCTGTGATGCACATGTGGCGTTTCTGCGCGAGGGCACTCTCTGGCGTCCAGTATGAATGAAACGGACATTAAATGTGTTTGTAGCGCTCAATAATGGCCAATCCATCCTATTTATTATTTTTTTTATTTATTTTTTTAAAGTATCGGTTCAGGCACTGTTCAGGCAACGGTACCGTTTTAAAATTATTGATTTGGCACCGGTATCGTAAAAAAAAAAAACGATACCCAACCCTTAGAAGTAATGTGGTTTGTCCTGTCCGTTTAATCCCTTAAGACATAATTGGCTGTGTTTACATTAATTTTGCATCATAAAACCATTTTGAGACGCAAGTGCATTAAACCACTTACCTGGAGTCGTGCTCAGCCACGTGCGTGAGCAGTCTTCACAAAAAAAGCGCGCGTCAGCATTTGAAATTGAAAGCAGCTTTCTGTTAGTGAGGTTCATATTTTAAATATATAAGTCCCCTACATTCCAAACCACATAAATGATGACTTCGTAGAGCATTTGTAAGGAAAATACCGACGGGCGAGACCGCACACTTCAAGTGTAACAAACAAAGCGCGCGTCTCTCACACCGCAAAGAAGCCCACGAATGTCCTTGTAATTTGCTTCAACCTTTCCGAACTTTATGAAAGATTATTTTACGGAAGGTTCGAGTGGTGTATGTAGACTTGTGCCGGTATTCGGTAATGCGATATATCACGGTAATGAATATGCACGATATTGTTATCGTGGGCACTTCTAAATACAGTGAATAATTATATATTACAAATTATTCCGAATTTTGAATGCATTTTAAGAATACTTTTCCCATCAACTGGTCAAAATGCACAACACCGCTGTATGCTGCGTGAAAGACGTGTGCGCACTCTGATGTAAACAAGCGCGGACGAGAAGCACATGGCGGAACGTGTGAGTGACGCTCTGGATGAAAGCGTACTTTCACTCTCTGACAGCAGATGGCGCTAAACTGCAGAAATAATAATAATAATAATTCATTTAAATGCAGCCATTACCCCGGAAACCCTGTAAACAAAGCAGCTGCACTACTTTCTGTTTCTGAATCGTGTTTAAATTATTTAAACAGCCATTCAGATTTGTGTATTTGCGCCAAACACAACTTTATGAAAGATTATTTTACGGAAGGTTCGAGTGGTGCATGTGTGTGAGGAATTGGAAGCAAGCAGAATACGAGTGTTTCTAAAGCAAACTCAGCATCATCGCGCACCTGGTAAAAACTAAGCTCAGAATCCAGAATCGTTGGAGAGAGAATCGCGATGCATCGATGGAACGATTTTTTCTCCCAACCCTAATGTACATGAATGCACAGAGCATAATGTGGAATATACATTTGTGTGCACCCTGCTTCTGAACTTGTGTGTGTTCTGCAAGCATTACTGCAGGAAAATAAATGCACACGCACATACACACACTCAGGAACGGCACCCAGAGAAGAAACACAATAACATCCATTCTAGAAACACGGCTCATTTCCTCTGCTTTCCACCCCAATCAAAAGCTGCTGCGCATCTGCCATCAGTGTGGGTGCTTGTGTCAGACAAAGCGGGGGTTTTTTTTGCCTGCAGCCAGCTGTAATTCATCACATAAGGTCTACTTTTAGCACTGTACTCTACTGTAGCTGGAGCAGACGGCACAAGGCCCAGGCTTACTGACATGTCCCTGCATCCGTTTCCTGCAGCACAACCACACAACAGCAGTGTGTGCAAGTTTGTACATATTCCCTGCAGGGGTCTTGCATTCTTCTGGACCCTAGCAGACTGTGCAAAGACTTTCACCAAGGCAAATCTCCATTTTCTAGACTGTATAGAGTGGAAAAAGTTGACATGTCCTAACCAGGCACAGCAACAAGCTGCATATTTTACATGTTGATTAGACTTATGCTATATCTACTTACAACTGGGTTTCAAATTAAATTTTGTTGTATAGGTTTCAACTGTGAACTTTCAACTCTTATATTAGACCTGTAATAATATACCATAAATTATGACAGTTGAGATTTGTTACAAAGTATGTATGTACCAGTACTTTAGTTGGTACTGCAGTGTCAGAGGCTGCAGTATCTGGTTTCTTTCAATTACACAATTGTGATTTACTAATAAATGTGGTATTGTGGTATGGTGCGATTGCAACAAGTCTTTAATAAGAGCAATCACAGGCTACACATACAGGTTCAACCGGTTTCATTTTTCACGCTAGCTGATGGGCAGATAGACAGGCCTTGTTAGTGAATGGCTGGCTCTGGGTCATGGGATTAATCTGGGAGGAATGTAGGCCTCTCAGTTTGCCGAGGCTGACCCTGGGTCAGCCGACCAGTGCTTAGACAGCTTCCTCCTGCCTGCTGACGGTGCAGTCCTGCCTTTGCTCAGCCGGGAACACAAAGCTCCCTCTAATCTCCTACTTCCACCGGCCCTGATGGCCCCTGTCACAAGCACATGTGCATACTACACAGATTTGGATAGGAAAACAGAATAGCATGACTGTTCTCTAATGGAAAACAAAATTATGACAAGAAAATGACTAATTCATAAAAAAAAAAAATTATCTGCTGCATGACACACTGACACAAATGTAGTATCACCAGATCTACAAGTGTTGCCAGGAAAGACTAAATGCAAAGCAGGTATGCTGTCCGTTTCTATGTTCAAACAAGTCAGTATTCTCGTGTGAGAGATGGGGCTTTGCTGTGTCAGTGGCTACGTTTTCATGCACAATTTTTGGTTCAATGGGATTGCATTCATTCCGATTGATGAATCTGAATGTAGTGCTTACATGAAAGCTAAAGAAAGTGCTCGTGTTGATGTGCGTGTTTATACGTCACAAGCTTCAAATCGTATTTGACTTTTTTTTTTTACATGCGCACACTGCAAATATATAGTTTCTCACTGTTTGCACATAATAACCACTCTCCTACACGGTTTATTTATTTGTTTTTAACAGCAGAATTAATATTTATCCATTTATGGATAAATATACATATAAACCGCTGTGCCGTGCTGCTCATATTTATCACACAGTAAAAATGCCCCTACCCGCACCCAAAACGGGTTGCCTATGGATGAGAATCCAAAACAAGGACTGGTGGGAAGTTGTCCTGCTCCTTACATGCACTCTCAATCGTATTAGAAAAGGAATAAACCACCCCCTTCAATCCAGCTCAATCAGTTCGATTAAGGTGTTTACATGGAGGTTTTTCAGTCCGATTGAGCAGTCAATCCGATTACAAATGGATTATTTGGTTGCATGTAAACGGAGCCACGGTCAGGCCTGCAGAACCTGCTCTGATGTGGCACATGATTAGTGCTGGGTTGATTTCTTGATTTTAACTGATTTTCATGTTGATGAACCAATATTGATTCTTAAATATCGAATACCAGAATACATTTTTTAGTCTATGCAGTTTTTAGTTTGAATACAACTTCACTAAACATAATTTTTTATGCACATCCTATTCAAGAAATCACAGTTAACTTTGTGCTTTGTTACTTTTGACATAAAAAAAAGTCTCAGATTCAAAATTCTGACAATTTGAATAAAACACTTAAACAAATACCGTTTTGGCACACTAAGATACAATACATTTAGTCAATCCGATTACAAATGGATTATTTGGTTGGACGTAAACGGAGCCACTGTCAGGCCTGCAGAACCTGCTCTGATGTGGCACATGATTAGTGCTGGGTTGATTTCTTGATTTTAACTGATTTTCATGTTGATGAACCAATATTGATTCTTAAATATCGAATACCAGAATACATTTTTTAGTCTATGCAGTTTTTAGTTTGAATACAACTTCACTAAACATAATTTTTTATGCACATCCTATTCAAGAAATCACAGTTAACTTTGTGCTTTGTTACTTTTGACATAAAAAAAAGTCTCAGATTCAAAATTCTGACAATTTGAATAAAACACTTAAACAAATACCGTTTTGGCACACTAAGATACAATACATTTTATTAAAATGTATCATGTAATCATTTCATCAGTATTTGAACCATGAAAAGATATCAGGCAATGTCATGTAACGTTACATTTATCTCAGAAAAGTGGGAAGTCATGGCCTAATGGTTAGAGAGTCCGACTCGTAACCCAAGGTTGCGGGTTCGAGTCTCGTACCGGCAGGGATTGTAGGTGGGGGGAATGAATGTACAGCACTCTCTTCCACCTTCAATACCACGACTGAGGTGCCCTTGAGCAAGGCACCAAACCCCCAAATGCTCCCCGGGTGCCGCAGCAATATGGCTGCCCACTGCTCTGGGTGTGTGTGTTCACTTTGGATGGGATAAATGCAGAGCACCAATTCAGAGTATGGGTCACCATACTTGGCCACATGTCACGTCACTTTCACTTTTTCACTTTCGAAAAGGCATTCAATGAACTGTACTCTACTGTACTGCTTAATAGTCAGTAGAGATCAGGGCTATGCGATATTGAAGAAAAATGCGATATGCGATACCTTGTTAAAAAATGCGATATTCGATATGTGATACGATATTGCTTAAAGTGTGTAAAATCTATTTCAAATATATTTTAAAATATTTAAAAATGAAAATTATATGACCAATTTGTTTCACATTCTTTCTTGGAAAATAAAGAATCACTACAACTTCTGAAAGTAACCAGCAGTGTTTTAGCATTACATAAAAAGTAATGTCACAAATCAGAAAATGTAATTTTAACATCAGTGTGAACATACAAAAAAAAAAAATGAATGACACAAATTTTATATCATTGTAGCTTTGCTTTCCACACACTTTAAGTACTTCTTCATATACCACAGCAAAAACTATAGTCTGAGAAAGTTCAAACATGATTAAAGGCAAGTGAACAGTTAGTAAAAAAAAAAATAAAGAAAAAAAAAATACACAATTTACAAGCATAGATAAAATAAACAGCAGTATTCAGATACAGAAATTTTACAGTTAAGTGCAAAATAACACTGCATAGTTTTCACTGTATGAATTAAATTTAGATTCATCTTTTTATTACCTATTCATTTCAATTTTATAGTAATGATTCATGTGATGGTTCCATGCATAGTTTGAGATATTTAATAAACACTGACATGTACTTGATATATCCAAATGAACAGATACAGAATCCAATTAAATAAAGATTAGAATTGAACAGAAATCCCAAGCTTGTGAATCAAAATCGAATTGTGAAATGTGTCAATACCCAGTCTTACACATTCTAGTTATTTTACATAAGCACAGGTTATCGCATATGGTCATTAAAGCATATCCAGCCATTTCTTGTTGGCAAAACCTATAAACTGTCAGCATGGTTGGTGAGACAGAGAATAAATTACTTTGCACCTGAACTCTCAGCTCAAACAAATATCTCTCCGTCCATCGATCAATAGGACCTCTCCTCTCCTTTACTGTAGCCATCCTCTCTCTGCGGTCAAACAGGGGCCATCACAGTGTGTTGCCACAGGAAGCCTCAGTCCTCATACAATCGCTGCTGCACAGTATGACTATTATGGGCTGCTTTGGTAACAGTGCCTCCTGCTGAGATGAAAGAGCCCACAACCCCCTAGCTCTGCACCACAGTAACGTAGGGTGCTGTCATCACGTCCACTGGCATTTAGTGCAGCTGTCTCTGAGTGGAAAAGAACTGTTGCATGGAGCCAATGTGGAAATGACTGTGTGTGTTTATGTACATCACATTAGCTCAGGCCTCTTTCACCACATCTACAGTGGAGTCACAATAGCTTGAGGCTGTCCACACGTCCACATCTCAGAAATATTCACAAACCACAGACCAATCAGCTGTAAGCAAAAGTACACTGAAAATAAAAGAACTAACAATAACAATAATCGTGAAGTTTTGATGCATAGGACGTGCGCACGTGATGGTTGCATCAGGAACATGGAGATGTGTGGGGTATAACGAGGGCCATGATGGAGGCTTGATGGTTCCCAGGTGTTGCTGAGAGCAGCTTAATGAATGGAGCTCTGAGGCGTGGCGCTCTTGTTCTCTGCTGTGGTACTGTAACAGCCTATTTACATTTCATATAAGAGCGGCCGCGGCGGCAAGCCCTGTTTGGTGTGCAAATAGAACACTGCAGAGGCCAGCCGGGCCCACTGCCGTTTCCAGGCAACGGCGGGATGGGGTTGGCTGAGCAGCCCCTGACCCACACCAATTCATTTGATTAGAGGCTTTTGTGCCGAGAGGAAAGAAGACAAACAAGTGGAGGAGAGAGGCGGCACGCCGTGCTTTTCTTCCTGCAGTCACCCTTTATTATTCCACAGTGACGTGAGGAGGCTGTATGTGTGTATGCATTCATGCTGCTGTTTTTCCTTAAAAAAAAAAAAACAACAGAGAGAGAGAGATGGTGGTGCTGTAGCGGGAGGAGTGCTGAAGGAATAGCAGTGATATTCTGGGAATGTGTAGCTGTTAATGAGTAGGCCCAAATGGAAGCTGCGCCTGCAGAAATGCAAGTAATGGCTCAGTAGAAAAAATATTGATTCCAATTTTTACGAAACAATATCGATTATTAAATCCCAAGAATCGATTTGTCTAGCCTGTTTTCAGTTAATGAACGGAACACTGTAACACACCTCCCATTCAATTAATCGCAATAAGCTTTGTGCTTGGTTATTTTTGAAGTCTCAGATTTCAAATTCTTACCATTTTACTACAGAATTCAAACAATAAATGCAGTTTTGGCACTGTTTAATGTGGAGTGACAGATCGCTGTAGGGCCTCAGTTCAAGAGAAGTGGCAATGAGAAGTGCACGTGAATGGATCATTTCCTCTGCTTTAATACCAGTTTCAGCACGAAACAAACATGAATAAACATCCGAATGCATGTTAAAAGAAAGACTACAACTTACTGATTACATGCGATTATATAAGACAGGATACGGGTTTCGGTGTTTTACCCACACAAAGATGTCAATATAACGGCTTGTAAACAATGTCACGAAACCACATTTGCCTCAGAAAAAAACATTCAGTGACCACAAACTCGTTAGTCAGCTAGAAAAATTAACTCCAGAGAGGAGCAATTTGCTAAATATATGCATTTACATTACATTTAGTCATTTAGCAGACGCTTTTATCCAAAGCGACTTACAAATGAGGACAATGGAAGCAATCAAAATCAACAAAAGAGCAATGATATGCAAGTGCTATAACAAGTCTCAGTTAGCTTAACGCAGTACACGTAGCAAGTTTTTTTTTTATTATATAATACATAAAAAGAAAACCAGATAGAATAGAAAAAGAATAGAGCAAACTAGTGTTAGAGGCCTTTTTTGCTTTTGATAATTGTATAATAAATAAAAAGAAAAGAAATAGATTGAATGCAAAAAGATAGTGTTAGTTTTTTTTATATATATAAATAGAGAATAGAGAGTGCTAGAGTTATAGGGTTTATATGCACCATATATAACATTCATAATAATTTAGACTATTCTTCAATATTTAATTTAAATGAATAAATCCATCAAGTTTTTATGACAGCCACCACTTAAATGTTTATATTTCAAAAACCGGATTGGAGTAGAAATATAATTAGGCTATGTAACTGTAGCTTTATAAAAACTTAATTGAGTGTAATGTAAGCATTTATTTACAAATCAGTTAATTTTAACCTTCGATATTATAGTAGCGTAGTACCAACCGATTCTCATTTATATTTTACAGCATTAGTTGAGAGATTTTTTCCCCTTGAGAACATGTTGCATGTACTGTACCTGATATGTACCCAAAGTAATTGATATCGAATCGAATTGGAAATCGTATCGAAAGCTTGTGAGTCAGAGTCGAATCGAATAGTGGAATTTGAGTTAAAACCCAGCCCTGATTTTTGCCACATTTCAATTTATTGAAATTGCTTCACAATTGTTTTTATCCTATAAACACAGGAAAAGGCCCCAAACATAAGAGCGGGAGATATCAAAGAGCACATTTTTTATAATAAAGTCATACTTTATATTTTACAGCATTAGTTGAGAGATTTTTTCCCCTTGAGAACATTTTGCATGTACTGTACCTGATATGTACCCAAAGTAATTTACAGTGGGTACGGAAAGTATTCAGACCCCCTTACATTTTTCACTCTTTGTCGAATCGAATAGTGGAATTTGAGTTAAAACCCAGCCCTGATTTTTGCCACATTTCAATTTATTGAAATTGCTTCACAATTGTTTTTATCCTATAAACACAGGAAAAGGCCCCAAACATAAGAGCGGGAGATATCAAAGAGCACATTTTTTATAATAAAGTCATACATCACAGCTGTGAACAATTATTTGTTACTTGCTATTACTAGTCAGAAATAGTTGGTATTGGGGTTCTCACGGACATAGACCAAAACCACAAAACTCCAATTTTGGACTTCAAATGCATTCCAAAGTATTCCACAGATTTCCCCCCACAATCAACATGGAAAATGTGAGAAAAGCACATAAATTCTGTGTGTGGTAAAATTGAGGCAACTTTGAATCACAGCTCAAGCTTTGCTGTAATGATCGCCACTCGCTCATTTCTGACAGAGAGGTGAAAGTGTAATCCGTTCTCAAAAACAGAGACTCTGACTCATCACTCTCCCTCTTTCCAGATATGTTATACTCTAACTAGAGACATGTCTTTATCTCTTTCTCCACAATGATCGCCACTCACTCATTTCTGACAGAGAGGTGAAAGTGTAATCCGTTCTCAAAAACAGAGACTCTGACTCATCTCCCTCTTTCCAGATATGTTATACTCTAACTAGAGACATGTCTTTATCTCTTTCTCCATCGCTCTACTCCTCCTCCTCTGTTTTACATGCAACACGACACGACAAAATACTATAGAACTCAATTACAATTATAATCAGTGATGCTACACTGGATGCGGCATGACACGACAAATCCCCGACAGTAAACGGCCTCATCCTATTTATGAGGTACTGACGCAGAGTTCAAATGTCCTGTGTAGACACTAGACAGACTCAACCTATTGCAACGCGGTGGTGTCGTGTCCGGTGTAGACACGCTTCACTGTTTCGCCGCCAAGCAAGCGGGCGCATTAACTCCTCGTCATTTACATCTTTCATTTATCGCTATCTCGTTTGTATTTGGCCAGTTTGGAGAAAGCCTCACCAAACCTGACCAGCCAGGCGTTTGCGATCACGGGAACTTGAAGACACTTGTACAAACGCGGATGGGTGACATGAATGGAGCAAGGTTATTTTCGTAAACGAAAACTAAGACTAAAACGATTGATGAAAAAACTATTTCGTAAACTGAAATAAAATAAAACTAAACTAAACTAACAACAGTTATTGAAAAACTAACTGAAATAAAATAATTATCAAAAAGAAATAATTGTTTTTGTAATCATTACGTTCTCACCCCTTGGCAGAAAAATATACGAGCTGTGTGGAGGTTTAGGGAAATAGCCTACCTGTAATGGCGCATCACACACATGGGGTTATCTGACGGAGAGACGTAAAGCAGTTAAAAGCCTGCACGGGTCCTGTTTGGAAAACGTGCACCAGCAGTACTTAAAGGGGTCATATGATGCGATTTCAAGTTTTCCTTTCTCTTCGGAGTGTTACAAGCTGATTGTGCATAGATAAGATCCCTGAAGTTGCAAAGACTAAAGTCTCAAAACCAAAGAGATATTCTTTATCAAAATTAAGACTCTGCCACGCCCCCTAAAATGGCTCGTTCTAACACGCCCCCACATATCTACCTCGCTCTGTGGAAATATTTGCATAATGCCGCCCAAATGTGCACGCAAAGAAAGAAGGGTGGTTTCAGTAACGCAGTTAGTGTTGAAGCAGCCATGTCAGGGAGGCGCTGTGTGTTTCTAGGCGAAAGCAAAAGCACTTTATTTGGTCTTCCAGAAGTAGATGCATTTAGGAATCAAAATCACATCATACACACGCTTATAATTCTTTATAAATGAAAAGAACATTCAAATATAAGCCTTTACTGTTAAATGCGATTGCCGTTATTATTAAATTTCTTCAGTCCCAGTTTTGATTGATGCACGGCTGTTAACGGAAAAGTGAGCAAGACACCACAGTTATAGCCTAATATCATGATTATGGTTAAATAAGAAAAGACATAACCAAATCAGGCTACATTTATTTTCATACTAAATATCTCAACACACATCATTGGATATGACATTAAGCGCGACTTGTGTAGATTAATTTAGTAAAAAAGGCCTGCCTGCTTTCTTTGGCGTATATTTGTAAGCTACTTTTACTAATCAATCTCAGCATGCGTTAATTTTGTCGCTATATGTTTGCCTCACTAAGGTTAAATTATGCCTATGTCTTTCTTTGGCCCGCTGCGCTCTGGAAGTGATCTGTTAATTCTGCTAAACTTTAATTAAAACTGAAACTAAACTATATAAAAACTAAAAAAAATGCATTCACAAAATAAAAACTAAACTAAAACTAACAAAAATATGAATGATACTAATAAAAACTCAACTGAATTTTATAGCAAAATTGAAAACGATATTAAAATAAACTAATTTAAAAATTCAAAACTATAATAACCTTGGAATGGAGATGGCTCCAGATCGGCGATGTAGTATTTGGTTTCCCAACAAGGCCCATCGCCCAACAAAAAATTTATTTGCTGAATGCATAAAACTGTATTTTCCTGCGCTCAAACCTGCCAATCTAAAGGAAATGCTGTATATGGCGTTTGAGGTAATTTTTTAATTACCATAGACTTAGTCTAAATAAAACAATTTGCAACGATTACTGTTAATACACTTGTATACAAAACTTCATATTATGCTTGTTATAGAGTGCGTGACATCACGTGCACTACCGCTGGTGGCAGTAGACAACCACGGGCTGACGCGGTTGTCACGGCAACCGTCACAGCCCTACCTGTTGCCTAGCAACGCATGAACAGGGGCACATGTTTCTGAGAAAAGCGAGAGAAACAGGGAGGATAGTGTGGTGAGGAGGTGGACTGGAGTGTGAATAAACATGCATGGACATTTATGTATGTGTGGAAAGCCATTCTTAACCTTTTCCAAGGACGAGCTTCCCTGGTACCAGCTCACACCTGGTATTCACAACATCAATCTTGTGATCCGAGACAGAATGCAGATTACACCTGGGATTACGTGTCTCAAATGCATCCAGTGACTACTTGCGTACATAATTCATTCAGATGGAGGGTCACAGTGTGTTGATGACTAGTGTTACACAGTACTGATGGTACAGTATTGTCATTTTATTCCCAAGACCCAAAATTATATTTTTTCCCCCAAAAGGGTATTACTGTAAACAGTAAAGTCATCATATAAACAGGGCTCCAGATTAACTATTATTACTAGGAGCACTGTAGTCCCTGACTGAAAATTTTTAGGAGCACAAGCAGAAAATTTAGAGGCACACTTTAAATCAGCCTGCAATGCAATCGTTCACATATTTTCCCCATTTTAACTGCATTACTGACAATTGCTTTGATAATAAATAGACTTAACTCATAGAGATTACAATGTGCAGTAATCTTTTAATTTCAGAGAGACATGATCAAATTACCATTGTTTTGCATTAACAAGTGCAGTTACTAATAATATTACAAGTTAATTTCTTATTTCATGTTCATACACATTTGACGGTAAAGCACTAAGCTTGAGTTGGGAAGCTTACAAAATATAAATTTTTAACAACAGAAACATGTGCAAAACCTAATTTCTATGTAGAAAAGACATATATTGTACTCTTATTAAATGTACCATTATTCATCCATAGTCTTATATGAAACTGACCAACAACTTCAGTGATCATGCGTGATTTAGTTGCAAATTGAAGGAAAGTTTGTTTTTCAAAGCACTCTGATGTTTTTTTACTTCATAAACAAATAAAAGAGCAAAACTGACAAAATCAGATTTTTTGATGATTTTATATTTTATAATAGTGATTTTATAATTTCAACATATAAAGGAAAAAGTATAAATTAATGACTAATAAGCCAATAAGTGCTGTCTGTGTGGTTATAATAAGTGGTTATAATGGTGATTTGATGTATTTTTTTAATTTGACAAGTGTTTGTTCACCACAGTATATTTTGGTCATCCCATTGAAAATAACATTCAAACTGGATCATTTAAGAGCTTTTAAGTGTTGGAAACAGTTGTGTGAAATGCTTGTAAGTCATTGAAAATTGCTTGATTTTAATAGAAAATTTCTCTCTCAAAAGGTTGTACAAACCCTGAAATGAATAATGTAATAACATTTGACTATTTCTGCCACAAAACCATGGTTACAGTTAGCGGTACTGCTTCTGGTTTTCTATATCAGTGCTGTCTGATCTGTTTATAACAGAGATTTCTCTGCAGAATTTGAATGCTTCTCAGTAAATCTCACAGCAACCTTTATTCATTCTGCGGCTAATTCAAACACTTCTCACTGGATCTTGCAGCGCTGTGCAGTAACAGTGTCGCAAAATCAACTTTGGTTCCCGGGTAAAGCTGTTCTGAGCTCGGACTAGTTTGTTTGCGTCGTGGTCCGCAGCTCAAACGAGTAGCAGAATTTTGTTACACTTTAGTTTCGTTTGCCGTTTGATGTTTCTTACATGCGACAGAAATGGCAGTGCGAGTTGGACAACGCAGTGGTCGCGCCAGTGCGACCACACAAAATTTACTCGCACCGGCAGAAAAAATGGTTACAAAATGCGACCATTTGGTCGCAGTCTGGAGCCCTGATAAAGAAAATATTAATGATTTGCTCCACCCAAAGTTTAAATAAAAGTATACAATAACACACTTTAAATTAAAAATAACAACGACTCAACCCTTACGTTTTGCTTTCTGGATTCTTATGAATTAGCTCGCTTTGATGTGCTTTTTTGGTTAACAAAAAGTGTTCGTATTGAGATTCTCAATGGTTTCATGAGAAATGACTGAGATATTGTGACAACCCTATTGGGGACACTGTCATATTTCAGTATATTTGTACGCAGGGCTGTAGTGATGTGTTGGTAAATCAAGGAAACATCACAACACAAGAGCTGATTATTAGAGTAATAATATTCCTCCCCACTGATTTTCAAGGCAAATGCCTGTGGAGGCTTATGTAAGCATCTTGCACATTAGCTAGTGATTTTTATATTCCTGCTTGTAGGTTAATCCTACAGCGAATCTACAACCGCCATTTTGTGGAAAAAACTAGATACCAATCAGGGAGGCATGCATCTCAGGAAATAAAAAAAAGAAAACAAACCTAAACATACACAGTCCAGAGTTACGGTCAGCCAAACCACTTTCCCTAAGAGACTTCTAGCAAAATGTGAACGGTTTTCATCACTTATGCCTGGCTGCAAAACCAAAACAACAAACGGTAAGTGTGTTTACAATGGCTGTCTAAATGCATTGAAATGATTGCTGTGTCTATAAGAGCTCTTATCCAATCAGAGAAGCTCGCAAATTGATGGATCTGTGTCGTAGCCTGATGTTGAATTCTGCTGGGATTTCCCTCACCTACCAAATTTGCTAATCAAACAATGAGCGAAATCTTGCCACAGCAGTGCTGGAAGGGCCACAAGCAGTGATCAGCAAACGTAAAATCTTCATAATGAAAAATGTGAACACACTTACTTTCCTCCAGTGAGAGAGCAGATGGAGGGATAACAGAGGAAGAGGATGGAGCAGAATGCATAATCTGGATCCTCATATTGACAGGAAGGCTGCAGTAGGATTAGTCCTGAGAGAAGATTCGCACTAGCCCTCATGCGCACATAAAGAGACCTGTACAAGGCCGGCAGGCCAGCTACACACTGCTCAAGTTAATGAAGCCATTTGTCACTTTGCTTCCCACTAGCATATATAATCAGGGTCTAAAATGAACTTTTTGCCACACCTGCCAATGTTGAAGGAATTGAGAATTTATTGTCCATTAAGGTTGACACAATATCAAAGTTTCAACTGAATGTAAAAATATGTTTATATATGGGTGGAAAATAATGTAATTCCAACATCACAATGATTTAATTTGACCTAAACGGGTCTAGAATCAGTGAACTTTCTCTAAACCCTGCAGACTTTTCTTCATCAGACCAAAAATCCTTCATGCTGTCAAAAGGTGACAAACTGCAGGCAAATCTAAGCTGTGAATGTTTTTAGCACATAGGAACATGTAAGTGTTAGAACACAGCTGTCGGAGGTTGAGAAATCACGTGCCGTTACCACGCACAATATACTTAGTGACTGGCACGGCATGCTATTTCAGCAAGCCACTTTTGTGTGCCCAAGAGCACAACACTACAGCGGCAAAAAAAAAATGCAAGCCCTGCCAGAGCAGCCATGCAGCGCCACAGCCCCTACCAAGCCAAATCATGTCACAGTAGCTCTCAGGAGAATGTGAGGGTGGGCGGGAGGGATGCAGCATGCTTCCAAACATGCTGTTGAAATCATTTTAACTTTGAGCGCCACTTTAGAAGGCTCAGCTGACCAGCTACACGTCGATGCTAAGACAGAGATTTTGCTTTCCTTGGACATGACAACCTATTTTCACAAATATATATGACTCGGCCTGGAGGACAGACGCAAGTAATCACACGCGCTCAGTCGATCTCTCTCTCATTCGCTGTTTAGGCTAGTTAAGTGCAAATCTACGGAGCCTCTGTACAAATCAGCTTGGTACACATTATTTTATCATTACTAACTAATATTCAGTCCACATGCATGACATGTAAAACGAGAAGGGCATAACCTTATGAAAAAAGAAAACACGCAAAAATCGCAGTTGCTGCGATTTGCTCGTCAATAGCGCGGTATTGCGATATTGCAGTTATCGCGACAGCCCTAATTTGGTGTTAAGCACTTGTTCGTTTGAGTTTTCCCTCTTTTCCTCGGATTACTTGGCTTTCAAATAGCTTGAAACAGCGCTGTGCGTGTTTTACTTTCACTTTCAAATTAGCGGCAATTCGGCATTGATTAAATTCAAGCAACAACAACTTCAAACTCATAGAACTTTTAACAAAACTAATAAAAATACACCATATATGCCTAATAAAATAAATAACTTAGGCTACACAAAGTTTAAATAGGTATATAAAACTGAAAATCAGCAAACACAGTGGAACCAAATAAATAAGAAACATAGAACGTTTATAAACCAAACGAATAAGAAAGCTTGGAGGCACGGCATATACACCTTGATGTAAAATAAAATAAATAAAATACAGTTTAAATAAAGTAATCAGCAAACACTGTGGAACCAAATAAATAAGAAACGAATGTTTAAAAAAAACTTCCAGTCAATAGGCTTTTCAAAATCTAAAATATTGCCAAACAGGCACCTTTGTATTTCCTTTCTACACAATCTTCTGCCATCGTCTTGTCTTTCTCACCTCACTCTTGTCAGTCAGCTCGACTCACTTTCAAATTTCTCACTAAAAATGTACTAAATAAATATAAGCTATAGCCTAATGTTTTTATGTAAAATAATTTTGTTTTTCATCTATTATTTTCAGACACGAACAGTAGCCTAATTAACGTTACGCATTTAAAGTAACGACCAAGTGGCCAGCGGCAGACAGTGAGCATATGCTTGATCAATTTAGCCTTCTCAAATCATCACGACTTCACTAAAATAAAATCTATAGATATAAAACAGTTCAAGCATATAACAATGTTTTAACGTTAAACGTAGATAAATGTGCGCTGTATCCAATCGTTTGCGAAGAGTGGAAGCTGAAGCGCGCTTTGCAGGACATAGAGACGCCAGCGCGATCACTTGCATTTTTTTTCAGTGGATACACCGTCATTTTTGCTCATAAAGGTAAGAGTAATACATCATTCGTAACTGTAAAGGGTCTACTTTTATTTGTGTGCACTCACAATATCAACAAAACATTGTGCTTTTATAAAATAAAGAAATCAAACATGTGCTTTCTGCCGTCTCGTCTTGAACAGGAGCGCTTCACAAAAATGAACCGAAACTCAGCGAATACATGCCTCACAGACATGATAAATATATCTATAGAAAGCTTTAAATTACTACTTAACGAAATAAAACAAATCAAAAACAAAAACGCTGTCATTATGATCATAATCCGTAAAGATGCACTTCTCTCTAAAGGCGCGTCTGAGGAGATGGCGAGTCAGGATCGACAACTTAATTTTAAAATATCTCCTTACTGTTTTCCCCCGACACATTTATGGTAATTACTCTTGCCGATGCTTTGCGGCAAGCTTAAGCCTATTGTGTGCATTTGAACACAGAACTCTTCAGCTGCGCTGACGGTACACTCTCTGCTGCGCTGACGGTACACTCTCTGCTGCGGGACACTAAACAGAGCCGCTCTTGACAGTCGCGGTAGCACGGTCTCGTGTTGTTTCCACCAGCGCAGCAATCTTTTTTCATCCCTAATTGATGGATGTCTAAAATATAAATATAAGGAGAAGCCTAAAATAGTCCCGAGGCCCTGCCCGCCTCTGAACTATGACGTGAAAATTGTCCCGAAGCCCAGCCCGAGGGGCGTAAAAAAGACGGGGCCTGTCGGGCCCGAGCTGAAATGCAGGGCTCTAGCTCTGATCTAACACACTGAAAACGATTTGACTGAAAATGTATCAGAAGAGATGAAAGAAAGATAGTGGTCATCT
>NW_015505951.1:706691-707978 GCF_001515645.1 Sinocyclocheilus grahami
ACAGAACTCTTCAGCTGCGCTGACGGTACACTCTCTGCTGCGCTGACGGTACACTCTCTGCTGCGGGACACTAAACAGAGCCGCTCTTGACAGTCGCGGTAGCACGGTCTCGTGTTGTTTCCACCAGCGCAGCAATCTTTTTTCATCCCTAATTGATGGATGTCTAAAATATAAATATAAGGAGAAGCCTAAAATAGTCCCGAGGCCCTGCCCGCCTCTGAACTATGACGTGAAAATTGTCCCGAAGCCCAGCCCGAGGGGCGTAAAAAAGGGCTGAAATGCAGAACTCTAGCTCTGATCTAGCACACAGAAAACAATTTGACTGAAAATTTATCAGAAGAGATGAAAGAAAGATAGTGGTCATCTGCGCAATTTGGAAAAAGAGGCGGCGGCTTTTCTGCATTAGGTATGTTTATTTTTATTTACTCTTTGTACAGCAGTTATTGTTCATTCTAAATTAATTTTTTTAATGTAGAATATGTGTTACATAAATACATGAAATGTAGAAAATATAAAAAAGTGGCTCGTCTGCCAGTGGGTGCCCGCCCACGCATAAAAGTGAAACTCCGAATTTTCTGGAAAAAATGTACCCTCCTTTGATAATAGACTCTACTTGGCGGGCAGATATTCCGGACCTTTCTCCCAGTTTTGATTGGGACGGAGTCTGGGTTATGGTAATGTATGCTTCGAGGAATCCGGATCATCAACAAATCCATTTAAACTTTATTCATAGGACTTATATGACTCCACGTAAACTCTATAGCATGAAACTTAAACCCGATCCTAATTGCACGCTGTGTCATACAAGGGAAATTGGTACTTTTTTTCACATGATTTGGGATTGCCCTGGGGTTGCCAGTTTTTGGAATATGGTTAAAGTTTTTTAATGTAGAATATGTGTTACATAAATACATGAAATGTAGAAAATATAAAAAAGTGGCTCGTCTGCCAGTGGGTGCCCGCCCACGCATAAAAGTGAAACTCCGAATTTTCTGGAAAAAATGTACCCTCCTTTGATAATAGACTCTACTTGGCGGGCAGATATTCCGGACCTTTCTCCCAGTTTTGATTGGGACGGAGTCTGGGTTATGGTAATGTATGCTTCGAGGAATCCGGATCATCAACAAATCCATTTAAACTTTATTCATAGGACTTATATGACTCCACGTAAACTCTATAGCATGAAACTTAAACCCGATCCTAATTGCACGCTGTGTCATACAAGGGAAATTGGTACTTTTTTTCACATGATTTGGGATTGCCCTGGGGTTGCCAGTTTTTGGAATA
>NW_015505951.1:708433-721882 GCF_001515645.1 Sinocyclocheilus grahami
GGCCTTTTTTTTTTTTTAATTTAAAAAAAAAAAAAAAAATTATTTTTTGTATTATTTTATATGTTTTTTTTCATATATATTGATTTAGAGTTGTGTTTAAGGTTCCCTGTTTGGGTTATAATTGCCTCTCTTTTCTTTTTCTTTTTTTTTTTTTTATTGACGTAGACTTCTTTCAGCGCTGTTCCAATTGTTTGTATTGATTTTTGTATGGGTATATGTTTCTTTTTACATAATCTTTTGTACATGTATAGTCTTTGTACTTTGTATATTTTGGAGTATATTAGGTTTTAAATATTGTTTCGTATATTTCGGTCATTCACCCTTCAGTTTAACTGATTAGTTTTAACAAAATTATTATTATTATTATTATATATTTTTTATAGATATACTTCTATTTCATTTATCATGGTCTTTGTTTTTTGTTTGTTTTTTCTGTTGCAAAGCTGATTGTTTGTCTGTGTTGTTCTGTATATTAAACAATGTCAAAATAATAAAAAATTGATTAAAAAAAAAAAGTGAAACTCCGCCTATGATTGTGCTGTTACTCCTTTCGAGCCGAATATCACAAAATTGGGTGTTATTTATAGGGAGTAGAATTATTTATTTCAATGAATGTAATCGATTAGATATCATATTATTTAGGCTATAATATTATAAATCAGGTTGGTTTGTATTGCTGACGTAATATGTAAATGATATGCGTGCGGCCTGCGAAACTCGCACTTGGACCATAGTGCGGCCCGGTGGGAAAAAAGGTTGAGAACCACTGCTTTAAGTTGTGCTTGTATAGAGCAGTCACTGTAATACTTATAATTCACTTAAAACAACCCACTGTCCCTCCACTGATTATGCTCAAAGCTGTCTTTCATATTAACAGACTGATCAAAGAATAACTTGGATGTAAAATCTTTGGAGTCACTCCCATAAGCAGAGAATTGTAATGAACATCCATCTAGAGTGAAATACAATGTCGAATGAATTCCATTATGAATATTGAGACTGAAATTGAGACCTGTATCTCATTTAGGAGCACATATGGAAGTACCCCAAATCAGAATAAAAAAATATCAGATTAAAGGTAGTACCTGCTGTTATGAAAAATCTGTTATGAAAATGATCAGTCACATATTAGCAATACAAACTGGATTTGGGCCAATTTTTCCTACAGTTTGAACGAAGCTAAAGATTCAGCTTAACTGAACCAACCGACAAGTGAATGCCTGCATAATTCAAAGAGCTGCTGTGCACATCTGATTGTTTGGGCTAACTCAGAAAAACACCATAGAGAGCTGATGCCCTTGATTAACTGGCATGCTACTGCATTAATATGATTCAAGAGCTTTTTAAGAATGATCAAAGTAAAAGACAGCTTCTAAACTAACTGTATGGAGATTCAAAAACCTTAACCTTGATTATGTCACTTCACCTGATGGAAAAAAGTCATGTAAATCAAAAGATGTCCAGGTGAAAGCTGTTCAAATGTGATAACTGCAAGGCCCATGAGAGAGGAAGCAGAGAGCCCACAGGTGTCAAGAGCGCCTGTCATCTGTACCCCGAGGCTGGGCCGCAGGCACCACGGTCACACTTCAACACAAAGACTCCAAACAATCACTCAAGCACTGCAGTCTAAGAACACACACACACACACACACACACACACACACACACACACACACACACACACACACACACACACACACACACACACACACACACACACACACACACACGTCTCGTCACACCTTGGATGTTGCTTTTGGAAGCACCATCACCATCATCATTCCTGAAAGCCACAAGTGTTAATATCTGTTCTAGTGCTAGGGCTGCCAAAGTTAACACACTTTCAACACATTCACCTAATTCCACATGAAAACAGCTTTATTGTGTTTTGTCCTCTTTTTAATGACTGGGTTGGAACGTTCAGAACCTCTGCAAAAGAATAAGCACAGGTGTCCATGTTCAGCACACACACACACACACACAAACAGGTTTACATTTGTGAAAAGTGGGGAAAATGTTTTTTTATACTGTACAGACCGTATATTCTATTGCCCTCACCAACCCTACACCTAAACCTACCCCTTAAAGGAAACTTTCTGCATTTTTTCAAAAAACTTAATTCTGTATGATTTATAAGCTTTTGTACCCGTGGGGACCACAATTTAGGTCCCCACCGTGACATGAGTCCCCATGAGTCTGTGTGTAGTCAGGTTTAAGTCCCCACCAGGATATAAACCAGTACACACACACACACACACACACACACACACACACACACACACACACACACACACACACACACACCTCCTTTATCTAACACTGCAGGCCCTCTGAATTGAAAGGTTCTAAGCAGGACAGCGTTGCCATGCACTTAAGCTAACAGTCACATTGCTTCAAGAGGAACAGACTGACTAGTCAAACAGTAGGGACAACTATTAAGTTAGTAAGTGTGCTAACAGTAACAGCATGCTAAAAGCCTCTCTGAGGACTTTATAATTTCTAAAATTAACCCCTTCAAAATGTTGCTTTTGGTTTGCCTTTACAAATATCTTTACCGGGCTGCAGGATTTGGCCCAATGAAATGCAACTGTGTGTTTTATGATAAAAACAATAGTAATTAAATGAAAGCATACCGTTTTAATTTAATTAATCTTTTAAAATGTAATGAAGTGAAATTAACAATCCATTTTTTTTGGCAAAAAAAGTGCTGAACAACAGAGGTTTACATTTAAATTAAAACAGACTAAACATTGTGATATTCCTTAAAAATACTGCTTAAATAAACTGCCTTATTATTAATATTAATGTTATTACTTTCTACTGTACAATACTAATATTTCTGTCATAACAAAAATTAGTTAAACTTATTTCCAGCAAACAGTGAAGGATTTGTGTGTAGTGAAGAGTTTCTCTGTGAATCTGACAATAGTTTTACCAAATGAAATAGTGAAATCTGCATCACAGATAAATTGAAGAGTAAAACATGTCTTCGCATTTACTTTGTACCTGAACATTTTATTTATATATTGGTTTTATATTTGGTGTCTGATAAACATGACCCTAAACCAGGGTTTATTAAACTGTTTCCTTAAGACAAACTAATCAACTAGTTGGCACAGATAACATTAAAAAACTAATATTCTGACCCCAAAAAATCTACAGCAGAACAACCATTATACCCGTATAACAAACCTACTGATTAATTTTGGAGTCAGCAGTGGTCAGTAAGTGCTACAGTGTCTCTGGGGTCCAGGCCCTGAGTCCCGTCAAGGCAGAGAATCTGTGGCCCCTGGCTAACAGAGAGCAGTTGGCGGAGAATGCCAGAAAAGTAGGTATAAACAGTGGGGGTGGGTGGGTGGAACCTGATCGCAGAGTGGGAAAAAAAAAAAAGCACACGCAGACAAAATGGCAGCGCAAACACCACCCTTTATCCCAGAGCACCCCTGATGGAGACTCTGTGGCTGGGGCCACAGAATGGCAGGAATTACTGCACATGCACAGGGCGGGTGCAGACAGGCTATGGAGTGGAACCTGGACCTGAGCAGTGGCATGAATTAAATATCAGGGAGGGGGATGAAAGCAGCCAGTCTCACAGTTAGTGGGGTGGTGCCCCTTCTAGCATACTCGCTCTGCCTGATTATACTTGGCCACTGAGACTAAAAACTACATGAACAAGCCTAAAACACTTCAAACATTCAGTTCAGTCATAACCTTCTCAAAGGGTATACCTGAGCAGTGGCATGAATTAAATATCAGGGAGGGGGATGAAAGCAGCCAGTCTCACAGTTAGTGGGGTGGTGCCCCTTCTAGCGTACTCGCTCTGCCTGATTATACTTGGCCACTGAGACTAAAAACTACATGAACAAGCCTAAAACACTTCAAACATTCAGTTCAGTCATAACCTTCTCAAAGGGTATGTTCGGAATTGCATACCACTCTATACATAAAAATACCTGCACTATTTTTGTAGTACACAGTATGGATAGTGTACACAATAGACATTTTCTAAATGCACAGGATACCTAGTATTGCAAAATGTGCATATTTACTTATCAATTACTCAGGAAAAGCCAATAAATGAATTAAGACGAGTGAGTGTTTCACTTTTTTACTATTTATTAATATTGTTTGAATATTATCAATGAAATAAGGCGTGCATGCTCATCACAGAAGTGTTTGAAAGCATCTACCTGTCAGTTAGACACGATATTAAAAACACCAAATGATCATATTTGCAGACACCACAATTTGAATTAAAATGGATATAGTACTGTTCTACAAACTAGAAAAAAGGTAAAATGATGAGGTCATGTCACTAGAAGTGTAAAAAATTACGACTGCAAATGTTTATTGTAACATACTGTTTCCTCACATCTCCAGCACACTGTGTCAACAGATGGCCAGCTGCTCATCGTGATAATCAATATTCTCATTAGGAAAAGTAGAGCTGCACCAATTAGCGGTTTTGGACTTTTGCCTTCTAGTAACAGGGATGCTGAATCTGTAACACCAGTATGTTTAATCAATGCATACCCTGGCTGGAGATCTGGAGCGGTTAAAAAGACTGAGGCTTTCGTAATACTATTCTTAAAGGTATCGGAGGAGGTAGTAAAGAAGAAAAAGAAAGTGAGAGGCTAGTGGATGATACAAACAGTCACTAAAAATAAGAGGTTTCTATGATACTACCATATTCATTTGAGTTGTTTATTACTGACTGCTATTTCTGTCACAGTAAAGGTATAAAAAGAAAACTGTTTTTGCCGTTTAATATGTGGAGGGGACCAAATCAGAGTGATTGCAGTGCTGTCTGTGGCTGGTTAGGACAACAATTAAGCTGTCCCTTTTATGTTACGCCTAGGACACATGCGATACATTAGCAACTAGTTTATGAAATGTAGTAAACAAACTCTGAAAATCTCTAAAAAAAAAAAAAGCCCACTGGGTACAAATGAAGGCAGGAGGCAGTTGTTAAGATGACATACGGTGAAGGCTGAGGAGACCTGTTCTAATCCTGCAGCTTAGGTTCATGGGTACTTGTTTTTATCAGCTGGAACACATTTCCCAGGCAGCCAGAGTGCAGTGTGGTGCAGAGCTGAGCGTGGCATGCTGTGGAGTAAACATCACTAAATGGGGACAAGTGATGGCTGCTATAAAAGCCCTTTACTGGGCCTCGCTCTCCCTCTCTGCAAATGGCGACAGGCCTGAGTGCTTCCAAGAGGCTCCACTAAGACTTCGTCACCCTTTTTAATTTACAGCAAGAATTTACACAATGTCCCGCTGTCCTCGTTCAACCCAATCAACCTCTGTGATGTGGCGGCAGGACCTGGAAACTAGATGTTGCTCTGCTGTTTAGATTTGACTAAGCTCTGCTGAGGCCAAGAACATTCCCCAAGCTCCTGAGTTTGAGTGTTGTAGCTAGGGTTGGGTATCGTTTGGGGCTTTTACGACACCGGTGCCAAATCGATACTTTTACAACTGTTCCGGTGCCTAAACGGTGCCTGAACCGATCCTTAAAAAAATAAAATTCCCCCCAAAAATTATGGATTGGCGGGGTTCGTGGGTGGGGCTTCACCTAACAGTATACGTAGCAAGGTTTTTTTTTTGTTTGCTTATTTTGTTTTTATAATAAATAAAAAGAAAACAAGTAGAAAGAATAGAAAAAGAATAGGGAATGCTAGTGTTAGAGGGTCATTTTACAATAAAAATAAAAATTCAATAGAACAGAAAAAGAACAGAATGCTAGTTAGAAGGTCATTATTTATAATAAATAAAAAGAAAATAAGTGGAAAGAATAGAGAATGTTAGCGTTAGAGGCGTTTTTTTCTTTATAAATAAAACAAGTAGTTAGAATAGAAATAGAATAGAGAGTGCTAGAGTTAGAGGGTCAAATGAAGATGAAAGAGATGTGTTTTCAGCCGTTTCTTGAAAATATTAAGTACTCAGTGGCTTGGATTGAGTTGGGCAGGTCATTCCACCACGAGGGAACAGTTAATGTAGACATCCATGAAAGTTTTATCATAGGTAGAATGCAAAATGTTTCAATACAAGCATTTCAGTCAAATGTAATTTATGCAATATTTCAAACCTTTAACCAACTTGGGAAAATCAACCCATGGTAACCATTTAAAAGTAGCCCAATTCTGTGGAAAAAACACGGACTTGGCAACCCTGCACCCAACAAGAGCTGCAGGAGTCAGATTTGACTAATCACAGGTCGAGAGTAAGGAGAGATGACTGACAAGACCATGCTGGAGTATTTGCTGCTCAACAGATCCTCAGCTCATGGACAAATATCTGATCTTGTAAGATGTGCTCCCTTTACACAGAGTGCGCTGGATCTGTTCATCGACGCTTTGCTGTTTCTCAAAAGCCATTCTACGTGGTTGCTGTTGAGTGTCATGTTGCACAAGGTTCGTGCGGCCGAGGTCTGTCGGTCCAGTGGAGAAAACATCACCATAAGCATAAAGTATATCCGCAAGCTCACGCTATTCTGCCTCCCTCAGATCCATTGTACTCTCTGCATACAGCGGCTGCAAGTGACTTGGAACGACAGCAGGACATGGATCCGCTGGGGGCAGCTCTACTGTAGTGGCCTGAACCACATTGGCAGGCTGGGAGATTCTGGCAATTACTCCCTTCCTCACCTTCACAGCAACAGTACCTAGGTTATACAGTCTGACTGGAACTTGATTACTTGGCAGGGCATCAATTATAATCTGTGCCACCATCACTTGATGCTTCTCCATGAAGTCTTTAGTCGGACTCAGCAGCATGTTGCCATGTACTTGCTCTCGGAAATGTGCATTGCCTGGAACAATGTATTCACGTCTCGCCTCAAGGACAGCTATGCCTGGCTATGCGGACCACGTGCACCCTAGGGTTGGGTATCGTTTTGGTTTTTTCGATACCGGTGCCAAATCGATACTTTTAAAATGGTTCCGGTGCCTAAATCGATACTTATTAAAAAATAAATAAATAAAAATTCCCCCCAAAAATGATGGATTGCCGGGTTTGTGGACGGGGCTTCACCTAACAGTATACATAGCAAGGTTTTTTTTGTTTGTTTGCTTATTTTGTTTTTATAATAAGTAAAAAGGAAACAAGTAGAAAGAATAGAAAAAGAATAGGGAAAGCTAGTGTTAGAGGGTAATTTTTAAATAAAAATAAAAATTCAATAGAACAGAAAAAGAACAGAATGCTAGTTAGAAGGTCATTATTTATAATAAATAAAAAGAAAATAAGTGGAAAGAATAGAGAATGTTAGCGTTAGAGGCGTTTTTTTCTTTATAAATAAAACAAGTAGTTAGAATAGAAATAGAATAGAGAGTGCTAGAGTTAGAGGGTCAAATGAAGATGAAAGAGATGTGTTTTCAGCCGTTTCTTGAAAATATTAAGTACTCAGTGGCTTGGATTGAGTTGGGCAGGTCATTCCACCACGAGGGAACAGTTAATGTAGACATCCATGAAAGTTTTATCATAGGTAGAATGCAAAATGTTTCAATACAAGCATTTCAGTCAAATGTAATTTATGCAATATTTCAAACCTTTAACCAACTTGGGAAAATCAACCCATGGTAACCATTTAAAAGTAGCCCAATTCTGTGGAAAAAACACGGACTTGGCAACCCTGCACCCAACAAGAGCTGCAGGAGTCAGATTTGACTAATCACAGGTCGAGAGTAAGGAGAGATGACTGACAAGACCATGCTTGAGTATCTTGTAAGATGTGCTCCCTTTACACAGAGTGCGTGTGATCGCGAAATCGAAAGTGTAAGTAAACAACGCAAACGCTCATTCAAAAATATTTAAACACACCGCATCCTGAGAGCGGCTCCCTGATGCACCAAAATTATATACAATATTAGGATGTTTAAAGAAGTGGACACGAAAATCGCGGGAGCGAAACACGGGGGACGTATGGTCACCCTAATTTATAATCTATTGCTAATCGATGTATTCTTTTTAAAGTAGCATATGGAACATATTTTCTGCCTCATTCTGTGACAAGAAGCCTCATCAGATCACAAAAGCATTTGACTGGTGTGGAGTAAAAAGGTTATAATGTTCTCTTTTGTTGGACAACAGGTTTAGAAATGTGAATACAAGGGAGGTTTAGCGTTAGGCATTTTAATTTAAGCATGTTTAGCTTAGTTAACGGGAGGCTACCTGCTGCCATCAAGTGTAATTACTGCATTCACACGCTCCTCGGATGCTCTCATTTCCCGAGTTGTGCTTTTAAGTTGGAATGTGAAAACAACATGGACATGCTCGTTACTACAAAGATGTGTTGGATTTGTATTATTAGAGCTTTCCGACATGAGTTCACGTGCATTTTCTCAGTTGGGAAATTATTTTTCACGTGCGGTGATGATGCTTCTTACGTCCGTTTCGGAGAACCAGAGGACAAATATTTAAATCGATCGCTCAGGCATGGTACCGAAATGAGGCACCGAAATCTGCGTTCGGATTCGGTTCTAGTACATAACGGTTACATAGGTACCGGTGCCATATTGGTACCGGGTTTCGGTACCCAACCCTAGTTGTAGCATTAAGCAGCTGATCCATGTCCAGAAGAAAAGTTTATCCAGGTTATGCACTAGTCTGCACAAGTAATGTGAAATCAATCTGCTTATGTGACCATTGTTTCATAATTCAGTTTGTTTTCCAGGCACCAATGTAATGACCTCTGGCAGAAACTGACCAAGAGCTCCAATTACTCAAGAAGAAAACAGCTGACAACCGCAAAACCTGTAACTTGTCAAGAATTTGAAAGAAAAAAGGAAAATAAAGCAGTGCTTTGATTAATGTGTTAAATGTTGGGAACATCATCCAAATGTAATAGCTAGGGATATAGAATACAACAGCAAAAATCCCAATCATTTTCTCCATGTGTGAACTGTTTCTAAATTTCAAACTTTTAAATACAGACCTACTGTGAGCTACAAGGTCATTAACTGATGGGACTATGCACTTTTATTGACGTCATTATTTCAACTTATATTTAAAGTAATCAACAGCGGAACTCCTGGTGGAAAACTACATTATATAAAAAAGGGTACAACTGCATATTCAAGTTTATTTGCCAACATTTTGGCAACAAGCCTCTGTCAAGGTAAATTTTTTCCACTATCATGCACCTCTATAAAGTGTGCATTTGCTTTAAAAAAAACAACATTACCCACGCTTTTGTGAACATTACCCACCAGTAAGAAGGTCAAGAAAAGCAAATTGTACCAAAAGAACACTTTAGCACCCATCCACTCCCCCGAAACCCTGTAGAACATTTTTTTTCTATGATCGTAAACTACTTAAATATTTGTATGCATTATATGGATATTTTGCAAAAAGCATATAACATACTGCTCTCTCCTTCGTTAAAGCAGTTAAGTGGCAGCCACGGAGCAGATATTTTAGTTTCATTTTTATGGAAAAGTGGGGACACTAAATTAAACAAACAAACAAACAAACAGTCATAATATCATCTGCTTCCAGTATCATCCTATTCAGAATAGGGGTGTTGCGATATGACGATTTTTGATCTGGACGATAAAAATGTCTCCACGATCTGCTTTTGAAGAAATATCGTAGTATTGTGCTATAGCGCACATTCTATCAATTGCAGTTCTGGTGCCTCTGCCTCAATATGCTGTACAACCAAAGACTAAGGGACTTTGTGTACAATGCCACATACATTCACATCAGTGTTAACTCAGCGGTAGAGTTACTCTCACGGGACACTGCACTTATTCGCAATTACAAAAGTACATTATTTGTCTAATTTTTATGGAAAAGTGGGGACACTAAATTAAACAAACAAACAAACAAACAAACAGTCATAATATCATCTGCTTCCAGTATCATCCTATTCAGAATAGGGGTGTTGCGATATGACGATTTTTGATCTGGACGATAAAAATGTCTCCACGATCTGCTTTTGAAGAAATATCGTAGTATTGTGCTATAGCGCACATTCTATCAATTGCAGTTCTGGTGCCTCTGCCTCAATATGCTGTACAACCAAAGACTAAGGGACTTTGTGTACAATGCCACATACATTCACATCAGTGTTAACTCAGCGGTAGAGTTACTCTCACGGGACACTGCACTTATTCGCAATTACAAAAGTACATTATTTGTCTTGCTGGTTATGTTTCATTCGCGCGCTGGCCAGAAGCCGAAGCTCGCACACTAAAAAGTCTGTCAAACAGCGCCTGATTACTGAACTAAGTTGTCTTTTGCGCTAATACGGTCAAAACACACAATGTTTACATATTGACTCAGTTGGTTATGTCTAAAATGAAAGTAAATAGTTGAGAGAAAAACGCATTCGTGCCTGTATATTAGATGTGTGCAGGTCTTAAAGGAACAGTACTAAACATGCAGCCGACTGTCATTAAAGGGATAGTTCACTCTAAAATTAAATTTCTGTCATTATTTACTCACTCACATGTTATCCCAAACCTTTATTAATTTCTTTCTTGTGCTGAACACAAATGCTATTTTGAGGAACATGGAAAACCAAACAGTTGCTGGTCCACACTCATTTTGTTAGTAGGAAAAAAATACTATGGAAGTCACTGTGGACCAGCAACTGTTTGGTTTTCCATGTTCCTCAAAATAGCATTTATGTTCAGCACAAGAAAGAAACTCATTCAGTTTTAAAACAACTTTTGAGTGAGTAAATGATGGTATAAAAATAAAAAAACACTACGACAGAATTGACAGAATTTTTATTTTTGAGAGAACTATTCCTTTAACATTAATAAAACAACAAAACGCAAAGAGAAAAATCATTCACTATTCTTGACTGAATAACTTTAATACAGTTGCTTTAGGAATCAAGTCTATATAGTGTTTTATTTTTATATTTGTTCATTCAATTTCTTGAATGCTCCTGCTAAATACACCTATTGTACCTGAAAATAAAGCCCTTTTTGTTTTATTTGTATATTATGTGTAGTTGTAATGTGTATCTTTGTTCTTATTTTTTAATAACAAAGATATAATAATGACAAATTTTTTTATCTTCGCACACTTTGGCCTACATTTCTGCATTCTTTTATTTTTTTTGTTACCTTGAAAGGCATTTGGGCATCAAGGGAAACTAGTCAGAGGCAATGTCACGCAAGTTAAGGATGCAAAGCCACACTCACTCTTTCTTGTTTTATCAGGTTTCTGGCAGATGGATGGAGTGACATTTTCTTGTAACAATGACTACTTTGTCTTTAGCACGGTTATGTAGAGGCAAGCTAAAGCCTCCTGGGTAGAAGGGACTGTTTTTTTGGAAAAGGCCAGGAGATGAACTCCGGGGTCAGCCATCTTAACTCAAAGTGAAATGCAACAGGTAAAAATTCATTAAATAAACATTTATAGTCTGGAATACACAACCAAATGGCACAGCAACCTCATACGGTCTCATAATGTATTAATCATAATAATCAAATTAAAATATACCAATTATTCAAAACATAACATTATCATCAAATTAAGTGCTTCAATAGACAGCAACACGGCACACAAAACATTACGCTGTTACTTTGTCAAATAATGTGATGTACAATATAGTGTTACAGTATAAATAAGCATGGATGAAAAATCTGTGATTACCTGAATCGCCCACATGCTGACATCCAAAACAATTTGAACATTTTTAATAAGCACCCTGCTAATAAGCTAACAGTATAATAAATCACTAGACCGTACAGATATATTTAAATTCAAGATTTGTGCAACATTAGTTTTGATTAATTTCATTCATATTCTGTGGTAATTTCAGGTAGTTCCATTTTAATTACTGAATTCTGCAATTCAAATCACGTCTTCAGCATTGCAGAAATCATGCTGCCCTACTAAAGTAATCAAACACAGTAGGTTTGCATAATGTCATTGTCAACTAAACACAAACTATGACATTTAACTGAAATGGGACAAGATTTGACCTGTTAGCTGAGCCTTTGAACCTCAGAAACAGCATGCCTTTCAAATACAGCGCAGACGCAGACCAAACAACATTCCTCAGTTGTGAAGACTCGTGTGCAACTGTTTTTTTTTTTTTTTTTACATCAAACCGAGTAAATAAGAGCCAGGCACAGCTAAAGTGGGTTTGTTCTATAATGCATCAGGGTGCATCAAAGCCATTCAACACCTTCAGACATCAGAACCACCCCAAACCCAGCCCCTCTGACCAGGGACACACAAGCACGCACACGCATTCCCGCTGCAGAAAGCAGGATTGCATAACAGAGAAAGGGCAGTGAGGGGCCCAACCGAGTTTTAGGGGACAATAGCAGAGTCAGGGCGCCTCTCTTCATGAGCAGAAGGTCTCTTTCATATGCAGATCCTCAGCCATGTGTGTGGAGAATGAACTGAGCTGGCTTCCCACACTCGGACCAGTCGGCCCTCTACATGCCACAAATAATAGGAGTTTAGAATCAAAATAGTTACAAACAATTACACAGCATTTTAAACAGTCCTATGGACAAAACAGGGCTGGCCTCCCGGTAGGCAAGGATTGAGAACAACGTAAAAATGCTTGATGTATACTGGACACTAAACCGTTTTCCATCTGCTATTTTTTCATCTGAATATGTGAAGTACAATATACACAGTGGTCATCATATTGGTCAAAAATAGGTATGCACCAATAATATTACTGTTCTTGGTAGAACTTATCAATTATCAAAAAAAGTTATAATAATTATATATACATATATATATATATACACACACTGTAATATATGTTATATATATATTAAATGCTACAAGTGAATTTAGGCATCACAAGAGATTATGAAAAATTCCTTTTTCATTTAGAGATTTAATCAATTATATTAAACAGTGGTAAATCAAAAAGGAAGTGTCAGGTGACAGCAAAGTTAAGCTAAATGTAAAAACAAGCAAATGAGCATGCACAATTAAAACATCCCATATCGGCAAGTAGGGTTGTAACGGTATGAGATTTTCACGGTATGATAATAGTCTCAGAAAATATGAGTTTCACGATTATCACGGTATATATTAAACGATAATTCTTATCAGTAACAATGACTCCTAAAAGAACAAGAACAAGTTATTTGAGTGAACAAATCCTTTATTACAACAAACTTGAAACCATTTTAATGAAAGTATTGAAGTCTCCCTTCTGGAAAAAATTTACACATTAAAAAACAATGAAAAAATAAAGCTGCACACCTTATGTATATCTATATCACACTAACATTTTAATTAATGTTTTAAAATATTTTCAATTGGCAAAGTTAAAACATGGACAAACATGATATTCCTTAATGTTTAAATAAATAATTTTATTATAAAGAATATTATTATTTTTGTTATTATAACTTTGAAGTACACTGCACAATGTATTTCTGTCATAATTTAAAATTAAATCGAACGTTTATTTTGACGGGTTGTAGCGGACCTTTGAGTTTCAGAGTGTATTTGACAATG
>NW_015505951.1:721976-722927 GCF_001515645.1 Sinocyclocheilus grahami
CAACAAACTTGAAACCATTTTAATGAAAGTATTGAAGTCTCCCTTCTGGAAAAAATTTACACATTAAAAAACAATGAAAAAATAAAGCTGCACACCTTATGTATATCTATATCACACTAACATTTTAATTAATGTTTTAAAATATTTTCAATTGGCAAAGTTAAAACATGGACAAACATGATATTCCTTAATGTTTAAATAAATAATTTTATTATAAAGAATATTATTATTTTTGTTATTATAACTTTGAAGTACACTGCACAATGTATTTCTGTCATAATTTAAAATTAAATCGAACGTTTATTTTGACGGGTTGTAGCGGACCTTTGAGTTTCAGAGTGTATTTGACAATGGTTTTTCTCAAATAAAACTAGGAAATGTTTATTTACGTTTTCTCTCAGAGCAGCTCTGCTGATGTTCATGTTTATGTAGACGCTGAACACACCATTAGCATCATGCGTACTTAGTAGATAAAATGGCGCCACTCAGAGACATGGAGAAACAAGCAGATTATTTATATAGCTGTCTCTTTGCGCATAAATATTCACAGACACATCAAATCCAGGGGTTACATTGGGATTTTTTATGTGGGGGGGGGGGCTTATATATATATATACATATATACAGTGGTGTGAAAAAGTGTTTGCCCCCTTCCTGATTTCATTGGGATTTGTTATGGGGGGGGGGGCTCTATGGTATCGAGCTTATATATATATACACATATATATATGTGTGTGTGTGTGTTTTTTTTGCAAATATGATTTATTCTGAAGCAATATTCTCATCAGTTTTCTATCAGCTGTGACATATAAATCTGCGTGTTTTTTTATATTTTATCCAAGGGCATTTTTTTAACCTTTATAGAGGGCATTTTCCCACTAATCTCATTAATACTTTCATTTCAGATTCTTACATTTGATCTATAAATTCAATTATAATAATGTGATTATC
>NW_015505951.1:722998-740072 GCF_001515645.1 Sinocyclocheilus grahami
GTGTGTTTTTTTTTTTTTGCAAATATGATTTATTCTGAAGCAATATTCTCATCAGTTTTCTATCAGCTGTGACATAAATCTGCGTGTTTTTTTTATATTTTATCCAAGGGCATTTTTTTTAACCTTTATAGGGGGCATTTTCCCACTAATCTCATTAATACTTTCATTTCAGATTCTTACATTTGATCTATAAATTCAATTATAATAATGTGATTATCGATACGTTATCAAATGAAATCATTTACATTGAAAAATACAACTGCATTAAATAATATTATGAGATTATTTTAAATATTTTTGAATATACAAACAAGAAATGATGGTGGAAATGATACTTTTCAACAAAATTAAAACGCCAGTAGTGAGCTTTTAATGAGTGAGTCATTGAGTCGTTCATTCAAACGATTCGTTCAAACGGCAGATTCATCAGATATTTATGCATGGGCTAATGAAACTTTGACTCAACCAATTCGTTCAAAACATTGCATCGGCTGTTTGCTGTGAGGTGTGCTAAAATGTAAGTGACCTAATATTATTGTATTTTTATATTGAACTGCTTATAGAACTATTAAACAGTCGCAATGGTGAAAACGTTGTGTGATGTTGCCTAACTAACTGTATTCCAAATATAAAAAATTTCCATTTTGAATGTTTACCTCAGGATGCTGAGTTTCTTAGTGTTGCACGTTTTGATTTCTCCTGGAGAAGCTGCGTGAGCCTCGCCTCAGCAGCGCAATCTTATACTGTCAATAGATGCATTATATACATTAGATATCCACTATTCGCCACTTACTCTAAATGTAATAAAATCAGAATAATATTGCGTTTTGGTGTTTACATAGTTATTTTTGGTTACTGATGTTTTAATCATGTTATTTGTCTGGCATTAATGTCGAGCCCTGGAGTCTATGTGGGATTCCCTCCTCATCATGAAAATCATACAGCCTTAACTTAGAACTTGTTATTAATGCGACACACCTTTATCTGCACAGAGGGATGGTGTCCGCAAATATGAGCGAAGATGTTGGATGTATTGCCTGCTTTTGCAGCCACTTTACGTCCACATTTTCTGCAAATTGGATCCGTCCTCAAGGACAACCCCGGCAGTGGTGGAGATGAGATATTATCTCCGTCTCTGTCATTTTCTCCGCTGCACGTGCGTGTATGCAACCAAGTGAATTCAGAGTGAAGCAGCCAAGCGGAAATAAGTTGCATATGCGCGGGTGAGATTTCTTTTCATTCGTTTTTTTTTTTAACCGTAGATAAGCAAATGTCTACGGTATGATAACCATGCACGTTCAAACCATGATAAACTGTCATAACGGTATATCGCTACTACCCTATCGGCAAGATATAAATTATAATAATAATTAAAAAAAAGAATATTGGCCAAAACCAATATGGTATTTTGAGATATTGTATTGTGCATCCCTTAAATAATCATTAGCTATCAGGGTCAGGCCTGGCTTCACACAAATGCTCATTATGAACACAAATTCTATGAGCAGTTTAGAAACTGCCGATGCCTCCCTGCAGCAACCAATATGCTAAGCTGCTGTTACACTATCACCAGAGAGAAAAGCACTTAGCAAACAGGATTGAGCCTTTACAAGTAGCAGCTTTGGGGCATCTACGGACAACACAATGTCCTTTAGTAACATAACATTCCTCATCAAGAACATCATGATATTAGTTAATGGAGTTTGAGTAGATTTTATTATTCAATTTGATCAGCACTGCATTTAATTGTGAACATCTGAGGAGAACCATAGTGCCAAAGATGTGGTAAAAGATGTACTTGCAGGAAGTTCAAGACATTAGTGTTCTCCACCTCTAGTGTGTCAGGAACATGGCCAAATAGGTCTTGCTCAAAGATATAAACATTCAAGTTCACTGCAGCTCACAAACACTGTTGGTCCAAAGTCAAAAACAAAATTTCTGAAATATCAGCAGGGACTGGGCTTGGCTTGATTTCAAAAGATCTGGTAAAGTATCTTGAGGCACATGGCGATTTGTAACCAACTCAGTCCAAATGAAATTACTCTTATCAGCCCAATTCAGCAAAACCAATACCTTTCATACCAAACTCCACTCATCAGAAAGCTAATGAAAAACACAGGAAGGGTGACGTTATGTTTAAAGACCGTGAATGAGGTTTGGTTTTGATAGCGAGGTGATTAAGATGACGCATTGCCATTAAGCACTCTCTGTGAAATCAGTGCCAGGAGCTTTAGGTTTATTTTTTTCGATCCCTCCATTGAACCGCAGATGACTGGATTCCTCTTCTAAACTTTGGAGAAATGTGTGCCATATCTTAAAAAGTCACTAAGAATGAGTCATACCATATTAAATATGGCATATGTATGAATAAAAGCAATTTATAAAAACATCTCTGGGAGGACACAGGCTGTGGTACATCATATGAGCATGCTCTTTTTGTCTCCCATAAATTTGAGGAGCCGCTGAGTGCAGAAATCCGTGGGTATGTGAAGCGTAAAAAAATGAGTCATGGTGACCTACATAGGCAGTGTATGGAAGAGAGGCTGAGGCTTCTGCATATTTAATTATTTACCAAGTCAGATTCTGTACCTTTCTGAGAGAGGAGAAAACATAAGCAAGAAGAGAGAGAGAGCGAGAGAACTGGCAAACAACATAGCAAGTTGAATACAGCACTCTCATCTCCTCCCCATCACTGCTTCACCACTCTCCACCTCACACAATCTCCACAAAAAGCTCACACCAGTAAACACGCATCCACAAACACTGAGCACAGAATAGTAAGGAGGCATACTAGCATACTCACTGTTTTAGCAGTACGTGCGCATTATGCACGGAATACCCGGATGACCTACTGCATAAGCCAAAACACGCAGTATACAATCCAAACACAATGCATAAAAATATGGCATCTCAGAAAAAGCACTTTCATGAGATTAGATTTTTGGATTTGATACACAGATATTCATAGTTTTCCAAGAGATTCTTTGAACAGATATTTACATTTTTCTAATCAATGTCTAATGTTGTATTTACTGGGTCTCTAAAAAGCATATTATTTCGAGGTTAATAGTTAGCTATAGTCCAATACAAAGATACAAATAGGCATCCATTTAAATCACAAAATAATAAATATTAAGAGCTGCAACTAACATTTCATCATTTCAATAATCGATTAATTACGATTAATACGATTCATTTGATAAAAATCCAAATATTATTAATTATTAAATAGTAATCATCTTATTAAAAAATACTTTTAATCCATTATTAAAAATGCTATTCTACATCCTACAAGTTACTTGGTGAGGAAAACATGTCTCAAATGCTTTAAACAGTACACATATCTGTCAAGTTCCTGACAGGACAAGCCACATTAAACCGTATGATTATGAGCTAGTTTGGAGAGCTTAATATACACTCATGTATAGGACAACTTGGGTCCTGGAGCAGCCCACTGTGTGTCCTTGTTATGTGCCATTTTTTGTTATAAGCCTATGTCATGTAGGCCTGGGCGATATGGCCAAAAAAATTTTCACTGTAATTTTTTTCATATCAGTCGACATCGATAATTATCACGATAAATGTCAAATCTTTATTTCTTTCAAGTTTAAAGCCAGATTTTTGCTCCAAAGTGAAAGTTGTAGAAACTAATTAATTTTCCTTAACAAAATAAATATCTAAATAAAAAAATATATTTTCTTAGTTTCTGCATGTTCTAATGAGTGATATTGTTTCAAATCAAGAAACAGGTTTGGGTTGCCTGATAATATTATTAATAATAATAATAATATCACTTTGTCTCTTAGAAATGCACATTTGATAGTAGCTTGAGTTAGGATGCAGAGGTAAATTTTTGTTCATTATCAAAATCAGTAACATCTGTAAAAATGGTAGCAACCTCAGATTTATATGGTTACATTTAATCTGACCAAGTTTATTTATTTATTTATTTTTATTAAAAAGTGAAAGTGACGTGACATGTGGCCAAGTATGGTGACCCATACTCAGAATTAGTGCTCTGCATTTATCCCATCCAAAGTGCACACACACAGCAGTGAACACACACACGTGATAAGAGAGCAGACGGATCCTTATGCTTTCGAATTGCTCTCGCGGTTGATGTCATACACTCATCCTGTGCAGCACCGCTTCAAATCGAATGCACCTAATGGGGGAGGGAGGTGAGATGCGAGTGCGAGTAATTAAAAATGCTCCAACTACTTTAAAAGCCGACATCTGGGCACATTTCGGCTTTTATGAACAACATGGTGAGCACGACCTGGAGAAGGCACACGCTGTGTAAATCATGTCATGTCATGCACAGTAAAATATGCAGGGGGTAATACCACTAACTTGAGAAACCACGTCAGGTACAGTTCATATATCTGACTGCTTGCATTTATTGACAAAATTGTATACATGTGAAGTAAAATTGAACATTGAGGATGCAGTGCATCGTCAATGCATTGTGATATCGAATTGAAACCGAACCAATGACATGATAATCGTAACCGAACCGTGAGACCAGTCTAGGTTCACACCTCTACAAAAAACATTCAGTATAAATGCACACATGCTATAGCTTAATCACAAATACATACTATAATTATATACCATTACTCCTGTAATAAAATTCAGTGTGAATATCCCACATTTCTACCACCAATCCATGGTAGATGATGGCGATGTGTAGATTGTCTCGTCGCACACAGTGTTTCTACTGTTTGGCTTTAAACTAATTTAAATCACAGAGTCATTTGTGTGCAGAATGATTAAATGATCATTTCACAATGGAATTCAAGAGCTTCACACTGGATCTCACAGCGCTGCTTAATGTTCACGTGACCGAGTAAACACATCTGCTCTAGTGAGCTCGCGCCGTGTGGCAGTTTGAACTTTGATCCAAGCGGATAAACAGTCCGTGTGGCGCAATTCAAATGAGTCGCGCTGTTTCGTTCCGCTTTTGGCACATAAACTATATCGAAAATGTATCGAACTCCTCATATCGTTCTATCGAGGAAAATTATACCGCGATAATTGTCGTTATCGAATTATCGCCCAGCCCTAATGTCATGCATTTTGTCCATCCATAATTTTTCACCACTGTAAAGTGACATGACCAGCACAGCGCACAGATGCTGGATGCTATTCAAACACATCAGTATCAGTTTAAAATGCTTAAAACATTTTTTAAGTGGTAAGAAGTAACACATTATGCAGCAGTAGCATTCAGCTCATGGCCCTTGTGTTCATTAGCATGAGGCTAGCTTGCTGTCTAATGTACCTTCAAGGCTGGCTGTACTGAAGTGTTTCTCTTGCAGCGTGAGGGCAAACTACATTCCATCTTTAATCAATAAGCTCTGCAGAGGTCTTCAGCTCCCTTTGAAGCGGCGGCCTGGATCTGGTTTCCTAATCACCCCCACCCTTTTTCCTTTCTAATACAATGAAGCTGTTTTCACATACTACATTTAAAAGCAGAGCAGCAGCTTACAGAGGGACAACAGAGAATGCCATTTCAGGCAGAAACCAAAGAGGAAGAGACAGGCAAAATTTCTATTCAATATCTTTTTTAATCATCACATTAGAAAAAAACTGGCACAAAACAAGTCTTCAAATGTCTCATTTTGACACAGACACTCAGCCAATGGCACGAGGGCTTACTGTCAAGTGCAGCCCAGAGTTTTCAAATCCCAGAGTGTTAATGAGACCAAAAGGCACTTTATGGAAAGGTAAGAACAGGCGAGAGCAAGCTAAATATTCTTAATTGTTTAAGCTTTCCTTCTTTTTGTGGAAGCAGAAAGAATAGAAAACAGAAAAGCAGCACATTGATCAGGCAAGAGGTGAGCACTAAACAAACCCAGCATGAGCAACAACCCACCACAGTGCAATGTCGATGGACTGACTCCAGACAAACCTCCACACAACCTGCTTGGCCTCAGGTGTGCTACAGACCAGAGTAATTAGCTCTATTCATTTCACTCGCCATTCTGTCTGGATTGCTTTTTTCCCCCCAGACAAGACCGTTTCATGCTCATCTCCATACACTTTACTGTCCAATGTCTACTGAAATTAGGGGACAATCCCTTTAAAGAGGAGAAATCTCTACTTCTCTGTAAAGCTGTTGTTACAAACCACATTTTTATTATTATTATTAGCAATAGCAAATATACAGTAAATATAAACATGGATTGACATGAAAATGTAGTAATTACACCATAAAAGCATATTATTAAAGCTTTTTGGCTAGGTTTAAAGGGAAAGAGCACTTTTAGATAAACAAGGCAATAATAGATAGCACTCGTGGAGGTAGAAAAACAAAGATCTTTACGAACCGCAGGATTGCTTGTAATAAAGATTTAAATGCAAAAGAAAAGGCAGTAGAGCTGACTATTTCTGTCAATTGTAAGTTTGTGATAACGTAAGAAAAGTAAATGTTTTGCCACTTGCTTGAGCAACTTAATAAATAAATCTAGAAGTACCGTATTGACCCGAATATAAGACAATGTTTTTTTCTTGGAAATACATCTGAAAAAACTCGGTCGTCTTATATTCAGGGTCTAGACTTTGACATGTCAATAATACACCCACAACAATAGGTGGCACAAATACGCATAAAACGAGTGTGCCATGAAATACGTAATGTAACGCGTGTTGTAAAGATCGCGAGTAAAAGCAAAAGAAAGCCTATTTCTATTATTTAATTAATAATATCAAATCTATTATTTGATTCACTGTATTGATTATTTGACAACTTTGTAGCAATCCACACTAAATGCACTGATCAACAATGGTCAAAACATGAGTCCACTAAGGCATCAATCTACATCCTGCACATCTTCAGCCTTATCAGAGGGCATCAGCATCAGAGGTGAGGGCAATTCTGGCCGGTGTTTTTTTTAGCTTGTGGTTGGTAGTGTTATGGCAATGCAGGCGGCAGACTCAGGATGTCTGCTTTCAATCAGAGCTGCTCTTAAAGCAAACAACAGCAGACCAGGGCTGGCCATCTACTTCATCTCTGTCTGCGAGGCTATCTCCCGGAGGGACTCGACAAGACTCATTACGCTCAATCAGCACTGCCCCCACTTCATAAGAAGCTCTTACTATATGACTGCCTGAGTCCTCATTCAACCTACAAGACGAGACTCCATTCAACATGATTCGTATCGGGCTGATTCCAGCAGGGAGCAGTGGCCCATTCTGGATATGAAATTCAATATATAGTATGGATGACTGCTGAAGCGGCCCACTGTGACTGGACCGATAGAATGGTGCTTGTGTGTGTGCGTTGCAGACGTTGTGAATTATTGATGACAAATACAGCAGCCAGGGCTATGAAGCCCTAATGCACAGAACATCCATATAAAGGGAAGCATATAGAGTTACACATTACATCACCCAGCAACCTCCCGCCTCATCTCACTCGCCCCATCTGCAGCACACATCCACTGGGATGCATTTTTAATCAAGACTGGGGATCAAATAGGCCCAGTGAAAATTGTCCACATGGATCCTGATCAATCGATGGAAAACTAAATCTGATTAACACTGATCTATAAATGCAACATTCAAAAACATTTTGCAAACAGTTTGTAACTGGCTGTGGCTAGTAATACTAACCTGCATTTTTCAAAGCTGGACAAGAACAACCAGAAACGACAACTTTTCTCTAATGACATATGCAGGACTTCTCCAATCATTTTATCTGCTTAAACACCGGGCCTCCACAATCCACTGTAAACCTACATTTACTTTTGAGTACAATGCCTACATTAGGGATGTCAACGATTAATCAATGATCGATTAATTGTCGATAAGAGATGCAATCGATTAAAGCTATCGATGGTCGATTAAGAGATTTAATTTTGGTAAATTCTGTGTGCGGCTCATGCGCAAAACACGTGCGATCGGCTGTGAGTGAAGGTATCTAAATGCATCATTATTCACTCATAATTACAAATTAAGCTTTTAATGTGATTTAAACTTTAAAAGTACATTAAAATAGAAACAACAAAGTTCTTCAACATGGAAAGCAATATAAATGTAGTAACAGTCATTTCCCCAGATAATTCTTTCATATCGGGCTCTGCGCGTTGTATGGCTGCAGGACAGTTATATAGGCTATTTATTCCTACAACTTGTTAATTCGTTCCTACGACTTATTAATTTGTGGCCACTGTCCATGTTTCATTTATTTTGTTCCTTAACCCATGATTTAACTAAAATGATGCAACAAATTAATAAATCAAACATATTCTTAATTCATGGCTATGAAATCTTTAATTTCCCTTCCCGCATGTTTACCACAGTAAGAGATGCGAAAACAGTGATAAAAAGTGAAAGACAATAAAATAAACCTAAATTAGAGGGTGAGATGGTGAGGTTTTAGGAAAAGAAACAATGCCTAAATATTACTGAATTTCTGGAAATTCGTGACCAACCGGCAAACCAGAACAAAGCCGTGTGAATGTAGGCTATATGGGCTCGAATGGCATCCAAAAGCATGGTCGCGATGTAAGATTTTCCAGCTAACCAATTATTCCTCTAATAAACAAAGCTTTGATACCACACTTGTCATAATCAGAGCTTATAATTTGTAAAGAAATAATTGCTGGATTCAAAACAGCAATTAAAAGGCGCTGTGACCGACACTGACTATACGTTTTCCCGAAGCATTCAATGCTGTCATGAAACGGTGATGCCACAACTATAAGAGCATCGTTCACAAGTTTCTGCATGGACCTAACTAGCCTAGGGCACAGGTTTTCAAGCCCTGGCACAAAATGGGATGCTTTAAGGAAAATGTATAGCCTATGTAAGTAATAGGCCTAAAATACAAATAATTTGTTTTCATTAAAAAAAATTATGCGAAATATCACATTTCGGCTTTTATGAACAACATGGTGAGCACGACCTGGAGAAGGCACACGCTGTGTAAATCATGTCATGTCATGCACAGTAAAATATGCAGGGGGTAATACCACTAACTTGAGAAACCACGTCAGGTACAGTTCATATATCTGACTGCTTGCATTTATTGACAAAATTGTATACATGTGAAGTAAAATTGAACATTGAGGATGCAGTGCATCGTCAATGCATTGTGATATCGAATTGAAACCGAACCAATGACATGATAATCGTAACCGAACCGTGAGACCAGTCTAGGTTCACACCTCTACTAAAAACATTCAGTATAAATGCACACATGCTATAGCTTAATCACAAATACATACTATAATTATATACCATTACTCCTGTAATAAAATTCAGTGTGAATATCCCACATTTCTACCACCAATCCATGGTAGATGATGGCGATGTGTAGATTGTCTCGTCGCACACAGTGTTTCTACTGTTTGGCTTTAAACTAATTTAAATCACAGAGTCATTTGTGTGCAGAATGATTAAATGATCATTTCACAATGGAATTCAAGAGCTTCACACTGGATCTCACAGCGCTGCTTAATGTTCACGTGACCGAGTAAACACATCTGCTCTAGTGAGCTCGCGCCGTGTGGCAGTTTGAACTTTGATCCAAGCGGATAAACAGTCCAGTCCGTGTGGCGCAATTCAAATGAGTCGCGCTGTTTCGTTCCGCTTTTGGCACATAAACTATATCGAAAATGTATCGAACTCCTCATATCGTTCTATCGAGGAAAATTATACCGCGATAATTGTCGTTATCGAATTATCGCCCAGCCCTAATGTCATGCATTTTGTCCATCCATAATTTTTCACCACTGTAAAGTGACATGACCAGCACAGCGCACAGATGCTGGATGCTATTCAAACACATCAGTATCAGTTTAAAATGCTTAAAACATTTTTTAAGTGGTAAGAAGTAACACATTATGCAGCAGTAGCATTCAGCTCATGGCCCTTGTGTTCATTAGCATGAGGCTAGCTTGCTGTCTAATGTACCTTCAAGGCTGGCTGTACTGAAGTGTTTCTCTTGCAGCGTGAGGGCAAACTACATTCCATCTTTAATCAATAAGCTCTGCAGAGGTCTTCAGCTCCCTTTGAAGCGGCGGCCTGGATCTGGTTTCCTAATCACCCCCACCCTTTTTCCTTTCTAATACAATGAAGCTGTTTTCACATACTACATTTAAAAGCAGAGCAGCAGCTTACAGAGGGACAACAGAGAATGCCATTTCAGGCAGAAACCAAAGAGGAAGAGACAGGCAAAATTTCTATTCAATATCTTTTTTAATCATCACATTAGAAAAAAACTGGCACAAAACAAGTCTTCAAATGTCTCATTTTGACACAGACACTCAGCCAATGGCACGAGGGCTTACTGTCAAGTGCAGCCCAGAGTTTTCAAATCCCAGAGTGTTAATGAGACCAAAAGGCACTTTATGGAAAGGTAAGAACAGGCGAGAGCAAGCTAAATATTCTTAATTGTTTAAGCTTTCCTTCTTTTTGTGGAAGCAGAAAGAATAGAAAACAGAAAAGCAGCACATTGATCAGGCAAGAGGTGAGCACTAAACAAACCCAGCATGAGCAACAACCCACCACAGTGCAATGTCGATGGACTGACTCCAGACAAACCTCCACACAACCTGCTTGGCCTCAGGTGTGCTACAGACCAGAGTAATTAGCTCTATTCATTTCACTCGCCATTCTGTCTGGATTGCTTTTTTCCCCCCAGACAAGACCGTTTCATGCTCATCTCCATACACTTTACTGTCCAATGTCTACTGAAATTAGGGGACAATCCCTTTAAAGAGGAGAAATCTCTACTTCTCTGTAAAGCTGTTGTTACAAACCACATTTTTATTATTATTATTAGCAATAGCAAATATACAGTAAATATAAACATGGATTGACATGAAAATGTAGTAATTACACCATAAAAGCATATTATTAAAGCTTTTTGGCTAGGTTTAAAGGGAAAGAGCACTTTTAGATAAACAAGGCAATAATAGATAGCACTCGTGGAGGTAGAAAAACAAAGATCTTTACGAACCGCAGGATTGCTTGTAATAAAGATTTAAATGCAAAAGAAAAGGCAGTAGAGCTGACTATTTCTGTCAATTGTAAGTTTGTGATAACGTAAGAAAAGTAAATGTTTTGCCACTTGCTTGAGCAACTTAATAAATAAATCTAGAAGTACCGTATTGACCCGAATATAAGACAATGTTTTTTTCTTGGAAATACATCTGAAAAAACTCGGTCGTCTTATATTCAGGGTCTAGACTTTGACATGTCAATAATACACCCACAACAATAGGTGGCACAAATACGCATAAAACCACAACAATAGGTGGCGTAAATACGCATAAAACGAGTGTGCCATGAAATACGTAATGTAACGCGTGTTGTAAAGATCGCGAGTAAAAGCAAAAGAAAGCCTATTTCTATTATTTAATTAATAATATCAAATCTATTATTTGATTCACTGTATTGATTATTTGACAACTTTGTAGCAATCCACACTAAATGCACTGATCAACAATGGTCAAAACATGAGTCCACTAAGGCATCAATCTACATCCTGCACATCTTCAGCCTTATCAGAGGGCATCAGCATCAGAGGTGAGGGCAATTCTGGCCGGTGTTTTTTTTAGCTTGTGGTTGGTAGTGTTATGGCAATGCAGGCGGCAGACTCAGGATGTCTGCTTTCAATCAGAGCTGCTCTTAAAGCAAACAACAGCAGACCAGGGCTGGCCATCTACTTCATCTCTGTCTGCGAGGCTATCTCCCGGAGGGACTCGACAAGACTCATTACGCTCAATCAGCACTGCCCCCACTTCATAAGAAGCTCTTACTATATGACTGCCTGAGTCCTCATTCAACCTACAAGACGAGACTCCATTCAACATGATTCGTATCGGGCTGATTCCAGCAGGGAGCAGTGGCCCATTCTGGATATGAAATTCAATATATAGTATGGATGAATGCTGAAGCGGCCAACAATGACTGGACAAATAGAATGGTGCTTGTGTGTGTGCGCGTGTGTGTTGCAGACGTGCATTATTGATGACAAAATACAGCAGGCAGGGCTATGAAGCCCTAATGCACAGAACATCCATACAAAGTGAAGCATATAGCGTTACACATTACATCACCCAGCAACCTCTCACATCCACTCACTCGCCCCATCTGCAGCACACATCCACTGGGATGCATTTTTAATCAAGACTGGGGATCAAATAGGCCCAGTCAAAAATGTCCACATGGATCCTGATCACACAATGGAAAACTAAATCTGATTAACACTGATCTATAAATGCAACATTCAAAAACATTTTGCAAACAGTTTGTAACTGGCTGTGGCTAGTAATACTAACCTGCATTTTTCAAAGCTGGACAAGAACAACCAGAAACGACAACTTTTCTCTAATGACATATGCAGGACTTCTCCAATCATTTTATCTGCTTAAACACCGGGCCTCCACAATCCACTGTAAACCTACATTTACTTTTGAGTACAATGCCTACATTAGGGATGTCAACGATTAATCAATGATCGATTAATTGTCGATAAGAGATGCAATCGATTAAAGCTATCGATGGTCGATTAAGAGATTTAATTTTGGTAAATTCTGTGTGCGGCTCATGCGCAAAACACGTGCGATCGGCTGTGAGTGAAGGTATCTAAATGCATCATTATTCACTCATAATTACAAATTAAGCTTTTAATGTGATTTAAACTTTAAAAGTACATAAAAATAGAAACAACAAAGTTCTTCAACATGGAAAGCAATATAAATGTAGTAACAGTCATTTCCCCAGATAATTCTTTCATATCGGGCTCTGCGCGTTGTATGGCTGCAGGACAGTTATATAGGCTATTTATTCCTACAACTTGTTAATTCGTTCCTACGACTTATTAATTTGTGGCCACTGTCCATGTTTCATTTATTTTGTTCCTTAACCCATGATTTAACTAAAATGATGCAACAAATTAATAAATCAAACATATTCTTAATTCATGGCTATGAAATCTTTAATTTCCCTTCCCGCATGTTTACCACAGTAAGAGATGCGAAAACAGTGATAAAAAGTGAAAGACAATAAAATAAACCTAAATTAGAGGGTGAGATGGTGAGGTTTTAGGAAAAGAAACAATGCCTAAATATTACTGAATTTCTGGAAATTTGTGACCAACCGGCAAACCAGAACAAAGCCGTGTGAATGTAGGCTATATGGGCTCGAATGGCATCCAAAAGCATGGTCGCGATGTAAGATTTTCCAGCTAACCAATTATTCCTCTAATAAACAAAGCTTTGATACCACACTTGTCATAATCAGAGCTTATAATTTGTAAAGAAATAATTGCTGGATTCAAAACAGCAATTAAAAGGCGCTGTGACCGACACTGACTATACGTTTTCCCGAAGCATTCAATGCTGTCATGAAACGGTGATGCCACAACTATAAGAGCATCGTTCACAAGTTTCTGCATGGACCTAACTAGCCTAGGGCACAGGTTTTCAAGCCCTGGCACAAAATGGGATGCTTTAAGGAAAATGTATAGCCTATGTAAGTAATAGGCCTAAAATACAAATAATTTGTTTTCATTAAAAAAAATTATGCGAAATATATCTGACTTAATTAAGCTATCAGATTTAAAACTTGAAAAAGTAACAAAAAATGTAGTGTGACGCAGCGCTCCATAAACAAGTTCACGGAAAGAAAAGGATGACAACGCGCATTCTGTTTGTTTGCTTTATTTTACAAAAGCACACACCTTCTGTTTTTATTGTGAGTGTGCAAAAATAAAAGTAAACACTTTTGCAGCTTATATCTTGCTACAAAAATGTAGGTTTTTTTTTTGTTTCAGCTGTTCGATCGCACCGGCACCTCACGCGTGCACACCCCACCCCACATATTCTAGCAATTCAAACTTGCATCGCAGTCTGTTATCATATCATGTTAACATATAAAAGGCTACACGGTCAGTTTAAATAGACCGCATACCGGTCCACTCTGCTGTTAAGGACGTTTTTGCTCATGTGAAGAGGATGATCTTTTCCGTCTATATGCGAATGCGTGTAAAGTACAAGCCTAGTTTACATTATAAATAATAGTTTAACATTTGGATTTGTCGAATGAGACGCGAGTAATAACCTCCAAATACATCTAACCAAACCCACGCTCGCTCCGTCCTTGTATGCACACATGCACCGGAAAGCAAAAATTCAAAATCTGACATTTTCCGGAACAGGATCCAGTAGGATCAAATTAAGTACTGGTCATAATACTCACATAAAAATGTTTCATGTGAGCAACAGTGTGTTTTGCTGCAGCAGCGCCAATGGAAGCGGTTCACTGACTGCGCAGCACAGCCACACGCGCCAGTTACATTTGGAATCATTTTATTTTAAATGCCATAATGTCAGTTGAAAACATTGCAATTGTGTTTTAAAATACAACAACGAACACCACAAAACCATTTAAAGAGGTGCGTTCAGTGGTCTCCGTGTCGGGATAGGAGTCAACAAAGTCAACAAAGTAAAATTATCTCAAACGTACGGCGCGCTCTTCATTTTATCAAATGATCATAATCACATCTATTCATTTTATAATTCTGCTACTAGCATTTTATTCAGACTAAAACCCCTTTAATTCGGGTGAGAAATCGGTTTTATTTATTTATTTTTTTGAGTGGCTTTTGCACATCCAGTCATGCCGATGACTGCAATAGACGCATTTTGCAGCATTAAGGTTAATGATTAATCGATTAATTGATCGTTAATTTAAACTATGATCGATCATGGAAATGATCGAAAATTGACATCCCTAACCTACATCTTAATCAAATCAACAACTGATGGATAATACATTTTTCTTTTTTCATAATCCATTACACTCAGATGTACAGCACAATATGGAAGAAGAAAAAAAAGGTACTTCAAGACATTTCACTTAGAAAAACTGCATGATTTGGATCATTTTAGCATAGCATAAAACTCTGTGTTTGGGGTTTGTGACTACAAGAGTGTGCATTGCCTTCAAGAACCTCATAAACAGCTTGGACCATTTTGAATCTCTGTGCCAGTACATATTTGACTAATGAAACGGTGCAGCAAAGCAAAAAAACACATGCACAAAGATCTTGCTTAATAAAGATGCAGGTGTGCTGTCAATTATTCCAAACATTATGGTGTTGCACTGCGGATAAACAATAGTCCACATGGTAGTGAAAAGAGGCCTATCTGCAGAGGGTAATATTTACATGCAGAGGCATGATTTCACAATCACCAAAATGGAAACATACATCACGGCAAGTTATTCCCCTGCTCATTGAATCTGATCTAAAATGCATACTTTATGTCCAACAAATTGTTACAAACATGTTAGACCATGCACAGAGAAACAAAATGTCAGGCTCATAATTGCAAAAGAGAAAAAGACAGGAAGTTGATTTAAGAAGAGAGAAAAGCAAAGCAAGAAATCGTGCAGAGCAAGAAATTGAAACAAATGGAAGGATAGGAGAGGAGTGGGATGTCTTTTTTGCGCATCAGCGTTGAAGGCCACTGATTTCTATGAGCTTTTCAGCTGTGTGATAGAGTTTCTCTATAGCAAACAAACACAATGGCAACTGCAATGTTGCATAGATGAGCGTGCGCACAAAGCTGCGTGTTTTTGAGGCCTAGCGTATTTCTCACACACATGGTAAGCAAGTACATTCATGCTGCAAGTATTAAACAGTGACCTTCAAATCTGTACATTTAATCAAAAAGTGAAAAAAAACTCACTTGAAACACTATTTTGAACAAATGTCTCTTTTCTTAAAGTATCTAAACCAGGGGTTTTCAAACAGTTTGACTGAATAATCAGTTATCTAGGCATTATCAAGCCGTTTGACGATATACAGGCCCAACAAAGCTGTGCAGAATTCACGCACATGCAAAGCTGCAGTTTGGATTTTAGAGTATTCAGTGTTCAGTTTCGTCACTGCTGCTGCCTGTAGAGCCTGTGCCACCAGTCCTACCTCCCTCTCTCTCTCTCTCTCCCTCTCTCTCCCTCTCTCTCTCTCTCCTCCCTCTCTGCTAGCCTGCTGCTTCCCCTCCCCCTCACTGCGGCAGCGCAGATGGTAGCTCAGTGACCTCGTCATTCCTGCCTCCTTGTTTTGATCCTGCAGTCCTGATTGTTCAGGCTAATCCCACACTCCCCAAGTCCTTGGCTGAGCGCCAGCACTGTTATTAAGCACACAAAGGCTTTTCATTCCTGCTACCGTCACCACCACTGCTGTTTCTTTCTCTCTTTTTAGCCATTTCTCTTTCAGTCTCACCTGCTTGGTCTCCATGGCCAGGCCAGTTTTTACCTCTACAGCTGTGCCCAGATCTAGTTCAGGGGAGTGGCCCCATCTCTCTCTGTGCTGTTAATTACAAGATTTCGGTGAAAGGTTATTCTCTTATGTTGACAGAAAAAAATTATAATCTCGGATTGGTGTCACTGAGCAGTAAACCCTATAAACCAGGGGTGCATGTCAAGTGGTGACTCGATGCTATAAGAGAATTCTTTAGAATTTGTTTACGAATGTTAACAACAATTCTACATGGAGTTAAATTTTTTTAAAACTGCATTGGTCCAACAATATGCAGAATTATTCAAATGAAATATGCTGAATAAGAAAATGTGCTGCCAAGTTTGTAAATGCACTAACAAAGTGACACCCATTAAGTGCATTCATGCATAAAACATACAAATAAATAAATAAATAAAGGGAAAGCAAACAGGATAGGTTTTACTATCTATCTTTGGAATACGACTGTTATCATTAGGTGGGCTAGTGAAGAAAAATGAACAAAGTGAAGCAGAAGAAGAGCAGTACTAAAAACAACATCAGTGATTCCTGTAGGAAGATGACATTCCCTAGTTGGCAGTTTCATTTTAGTGGCAAAATAATAAATATTGGGCCAAATACTGTATTAGTAAAAGCCACACAGCTAATCGACAGATACATTTGTACAAAAATACAATAAAGTTTGATTGGACTCCAGTGTTTGAGACAAAAAAAAATGATTTTCTCCTCCCATTTAAAAGATGACATTTGCTACATTTTATTACTTCATTCAGCATTATTCTTTCCCCTCCCGTCCAAACCAGAACAGTATCTGTG